>NC_070640.1:16376782-16676782 GCF_947347685.1 Pleuronectes platessa | reverse complement strand
GCCGCACCTGGACGGATCAATGGAGAAAAAGTTTAGGAATATGAAAATATGTGAATCATATGTTTAGGTTTTATCATTAATACAAAATCAAAAAATTATTTTAGCCTCAGACTGATGAAAAAGGTTATGCACTGCATTGAGTTATGACCTTTCACATCCCCCCTCAGTATGTTTTACAGAATGTTAATAAACACTGACCTGTTCTCGTGCCACTCTGAATATGCAAAGGTACATTCCACTCATAAGCAGCAGAGGCAGGTAAAATGAGCCGAAGGCATAAATGAGAACGTAGTTGTTATTCCATTCAAACTGGCAGTAGCGTCCCTCTTTGTCCTCATCCCCCAAGCCCCAGTCCAAGTGCTGCACTTTGTAGTCCACCGTGTTCAAGCCCAGGTGGATGGGCACAAAGGACACGGCCAGCGACACGGCCCAGATGGCAATGAGGGCCAGCGTCACCGTCAGTGGGGTGACCCTCCGGGAGTAGCTGAGCGGAGCTGAAATGGCCAGGTATCGGTCCACACTGATCGCCATCAGGGTCAGGATGGAGGAGGCACACAGCATGACGTCCAGCGAGAGGTAGATGTTACAAAGGGCTCCCCCGAAGGGCCATTTCCCACCACGCAGCTCCACGGTAGCAGTCAGGGGCAGCACCAGCAGGCCCAGTAGCAGGTCCGTCAGTGCCAGTGCCACCACAAAGCAGTTGGCGATGCACCGCAGTCTACGGCTGAGCCCGACAGCCAAACACACTAGCATGTTCCCACTGATGGTCAGAATGATGAACAACACCAGGACAAACCAGCGGAGGGCTGTGGAGATCATGGTGCCTTCCTCCTCCTGCTCCTCCTCAGGCACCAGGCCACAGAAACAGTGCTACTGTTCGAATCCCAGTAAAACAAAAAGAAGTAATAACTTCTTCATCCAAGTATCTCCAAACTTTTCAGAAGTAGATCACTGAGCTCAAAGCTCTTCCCAGCCATTTCTGAGGCAAAGATGTCCCTGGTGAAGAAGGAGAAGAACTGTCATCATCTGAATAATTCACTATTTAATCAATCAAATATTTGTATACTCTATTTAAAAATCACAATTTGCTTCATAAGGCATGTGACCTGTCTGTTTTAAAAGAAAAGGACTTCTCCTCCTTTCATTTAATGAAATTACCTAAATGCAGCTGCCTGAATAAGGTCAATTTAACACAAATGTTCTCTGAGAATATGACTTCAATCTAAACATAGAGAAGCAGCGTTCAGTTTCTATGCTCCACATATACGTAGAACAGGCTCCCAGAGAACTGCAGGTATGCTGCAACTCTTAATAAATCAATGTTGAAGACTTTCCAGTTTCCCATGGCCCTATAACAAATCAAATAATTACAAATTTCTTTATTTTACCAGTTTTATATCTTATTTTATTTATTTATTTTCTATTCTGTATTTGACTCATTTTGAACTAATGATTTATTTTTAAATGCTGTGTATGTTGTGTTTTTATGTGGAGCACTTTGAATTGCCTTGTTGTTGAAATCCAAGTAAACTTGCCTGATGCCAGAAACTATTAAAATACTACATAAAGTTAATATTCACGTCAGCACTCACACATTACACTCACCCTTTAGCCTCTTATGGACATATTGACATACCTCATTTTAATACCATTAAGTTTCAATACATCTGCCAAGTTAAACAAAACAACAGCGACATTCTTGCCTTTCATTTCCAGCTCATTACCATGTGGTATAAACCCACTAATCAGTTTACATGTTAAAAATAGAATGGTATTCGGTAGAGCTCATACCTTCGCCACTTAGGCCAAACAGGCCCCTTAACCTCTGCACCAAGTCACATTCGTTTGGACATTGTTCAAAAACTATTGAGACAAGTTGATTCCAATCTGAATCCACATTAACTCAGCTACACATATGTTGTAGTTACAGGTTTCTCTGCCTATTTAAGATCATATAGCAGACAAAAAAGACATATTTTTCATCATCCCTGAATAATTTCCTGAAAATGTAAGAAAAGAAACAACACCAACATTGTCCATCTTTCCAAAATGTTGTCTTTCTTTGCACAATGTCATCTTTCAACCAAGGTTTGTGGAAATCTGCTGACCAACCAACAAATAAACAAATGGACAGGGGTTAAAACACATCTATCTACTGATGTCCATTCAAACACTTAATCAGATTCATAGACATTCCCTGATTCCTCTCATGGTACAGCAGGTTATTCTTGTTTTTCACGAGGCACAGTTAATTTATATTCCGTAGGTTATACATTTAACTCTTTTTCCTGAAGGACTTTGGCAGTAAGTGGCGTCGAGGTCCACACATTTTTGACACTCTGCCAGGTTGGTCAACAACAAAGAGAAATAGAGAAAGTATACCTTTGTATAGACATAGATTGGAGGAGAATGGTCCCTGTAACTACAAAAAAAACCTACACTGAGAAACCAACCTCTAAAAGCACGACTATAATGTGCATGACTGTCAGGCCATTATACGACAAGATCTTAAAAACACACATAAAACATTCTGTCAGAGGAGTAAAGTAAACCCATGAATCTAAAACAAGAAAAAGATTCCCATGCATTCAACCCCGACATGACATTTGACCACATCTCAATTGTTACAGACAAACAAAAACACCAATTGTTTCGAAAGATTGATTTGAGTTCAGATGTCACTCTAATCTAATCTTAAATGCATATAATTATTAAAAAACGATTTTCATTATGAATAACCTAGATTTTTGTGTGAGATGCTCTTTCTAAGCCATAGCTGATCCTTCTTGCACCAAGGATACAGTGATAAATGCAGATTCAATAATAATCAAATTAAACTAATATGCACTTATAGAGTTCACTGATGTCATTCTATGTCTCATGTCTTGCTTGTATACACGTTGTATTGTGTGTTTGATTTTGGTGTGTTTGAGCGAGTGTTGTTTTAAATTCGCCAATTGCGTATTTATAACAGGAAGCAGACATGGTTTTATAACTAGTTTATTATTATACCTCTGTATACCACAATATATTATTATGTTGTAAATGTTGTCACATCCATCAATCCATCACCAATACCAGTTTCCCTTTGAGGAGGAAGGAGCTGGAGCCAATCCCCGCTGACCTGACGCGGTGCACACACTGGACAGGTTGATGCGGATCACAGGGCCCACATACAGAGACAAACTAGAATGGCCCTCTAGTGGATCTTTTCACCAAAGCCCAGTAGTTCACTTAATCAAGGTAAATGTTAAAAACGTCCCATCTGACAATGTTAAAAATCCTGGATCTGCCCCCTGTAATGGGTTCTTCCCTGGCCCTTCCTTCCAACAAGTTTTGTCATAATCTGTCCGGTACTTTTTGCGTAATCCTGCTGACTACCAGAAAAACAGACATCTATATCTGTCCAGTCAGGAGTCACAGTGATCAGGAAGCATTTTGAACTTATAGTTCAAAATATCATCATTAGAACTAAATACAAACATTATTTTATTTTAATCCCCTGATTGTCAAATGCACATACATAAACATTTTCTCCAACCATGTACGTTTTTTTTCATATTGATCGTCATGTTATCTGATCATTTCAACATTTCAGTTTGTTTTGTTTTTATTCTAAACATTTTTTTTTTTTTTTGAGTAAATGATGGTTCAAGTTTTCCTTTGTATGAACTGAAAACATCTTTCATTAGTATATCTCGTTTAGTTTTTAACAGGAAACTTTTCCTGAATTGTCGGCTTACAGCACACTTCACCTTCTTCTGTTATAAATACAATCACAGAGTGTAAGTAGGGTCAGATTTTCTCCTTTCCTAACTCAATCAGTTTCCAGGAATACTTGTTAGGAAATTAGATTATTTTGACTTTCCGACTGCAGTCAGGACCAAAGTGGGAATTGAACAGGTAACCCTCTTGCTGTGGGGTGAAACAGATCCTGCCCTCTGTACCACCAAGCCGCTCCATGGTGCCTCAATCCAGAATAAAAAAAAAGAAAATCTAATTTACAGTAACCGTAAACAGCAGCAAAAGTATTGATTTCCGCTTCCTTCAGGATCTGCTTTATCTTTTGTTTTCC
The DNA here is from genome assembly GCF_947347685.1 of Pleuronectes platessa. Classification (NCBI taxonomy): domain Eukaryota; kingdom Metazoa; phylum Chordata; class Actinopteri; order Pleuronectiformes; family Pleuronectidae; genus Pleuronectes; species Pleuronectes platessa. Next base: position 16,672,707 of record NC_070640.1, on the reverse strand, counting down.
GACAATTACTGTGACTCAGATCTAATAATAGATGAAGTATGACAACATTAAGATCCACCAATGTAGAGTTGTGTCAAAAACAGTGGACTTGTTAAAACATCCATTTCTAAAATTTAAAAGTTTGATGAAGTATGAATCAAAAAGAACCACAACTTTATACTTGTTATGACAACCGCAGCAAGCCCACTTCAAAACGGATTTACTGAGTTAATCCAATCCATTTGCTTTGTTAATCGAATCAATCGCTCTAATTATTGCTTCCTTGGAAACTGTTTCTCCATTTTCTGCAGTATTTTGTATTTCTACACACGTTTTATAGTTTAAGAAGTATTAGAACATTCCAACATTCCTGCTTCTCTTTTTGGACTAAATTCCTCCGCCATGTTGCAATACATGAACAATTGCTACAACGCATCTGATAATGATAACAAATGTGTATATTGATTGAGTGGCTGTGTATAATGTTAAAATAGTTCATCTCAAATGATGATTCCTAAAGCAATCTGTTAATTAGTCAAACTATAACCATTGTCTCAGCTCTGCCTGACCATCCAGCGTGAGACTTTCAAGGTTTTGATTTTCTTAATGAAGTCAATAGATTCCACCTCAGGGCTAAACACTTCTCGTTTCCATGGCAACTTTGTTCACAGTTTAGATGGAGCCTGGTCCCCAGTCCTCCTGCTGCCCTCGCTCGGTGCTCCAAGGGCAAGGCAGCAGGTTTTCACATGCAGGCCATGAAGAGCCAGAGACTATTTATAATATGAAGCTCAAATAAAAGCAAAGCAAATAATCCTCTGCACATCATTTTGCTCTGTTGCTGCTGTGTGGTACCAGATGATGAAACATAACACTGCCGCACCATGATGAGAACCTGAGACCATTGCATAATTAATTCAATGTTTGTTTTCCAGAGACATTAAATAAGCAGCGTTTTATTTTGCATGAGGAGAAAGTGTTATAAAATGTATGTTGTCACGTGTTAGCAATTCACAGCATATTTAAAGACTAATTTGGCACTTTCCATATGGGCCACACGCTTACATATATATATTTATGATTTAAAAGTATAAATGCATCATTAATATAGTTCAAAACAAAACAACTGATGCATTTCCACAGATTTCAAGTAAGATCCCGAGACCAGAACAGATGGGAGACAGTCTCTGGGGTGCGATCATAGATGGGTGTCTTAGTTGTATATATGAGAAGTGCATCTGCATATCTAATCTAATTCTAAGACATGTTTCTGTTTAGCTCCCGGCAATATCAAACGAACATATCAGCCCGCGACGGTCAGGGGTTCTGAAAAATCCCAGAGCATTGAGCAGCAAATTAAGTGTAGCCGGTGAGTTGAATGAGTCAACAGTGTGAGATATCACTGTGGCAATACATCCGGCCCAGGAGGACAAAAGGAGGTGGCCGAGTAATGTAAATGAATCATGTTACAACGTGAACAATAAAACTGCTCAGAGCAGTATATGGTAAATCCTCTGTGGCCAGTTACATGATTGGTGCACAGTATACTCATATCTTTGCCTTATGCTCTTGCACTATACCACACACATGGAGTAAAGGAAAGGCCTTTATCTGAACTGGGTTTGGAAATACAAACAATTATAATACTATTTTAATATACGTATAAATTAAGATATATAAAACAAAGATTTGCCTTATGAAACGAAAACAAGAAAACCCTAAGTAAACTCTCCATCCAGCATTACTGTATGTTAAAACCTGGCACCCTCACTTTGGGTTAAAACTTATGATAAGATACTAATATGCACAATAACAACATTTAAACTACATCATATCTCAAACCCAAAAGTATATTAATGTCCAAATAACTTTCAGAAATGCTAAACAAACAGCATAGAGCAGCATAGTGCTGCAGAGTCCAGACTAAACCACCCACCTACCTACCTGCTAATCTTCTGTGAATGTGCAACCAAAGAAAATAACACAGGGATGAATCTCCAAGCAACACATACACACATCTATATAATAAACCTCAGCTCTTGCATGAAGCTTCATCTCAGTGAAATGAAATTATTCAGTCTAAATTCTCCACATAAAAAACAAAGATGTCCACTCACCTCACATGGTTTGTGTTGACCGGCATCAGGTTATTATTCCCACATCACTGATGTCTTCCTGTGTTTCCTCAGAGCCTCCTTATGTGTGTGTGAACTTACTTCTGTGTTTCTCACGCTCTTTCTTTCTCTCCTCCCTCCCTCCCTCCTCTCATAGACATATGCCGACATAAACACTTATCACCCCCTCTAGTGTACGAGCGGGGAATCTAGGGCCTATGACGTACTCATCATTAAAACAATACTCATAACAGCGTTGTTTACTATTTGTGTGATGTCGGAAATAATCTGAAAACTGTGTTCCTACCTGAGAAGATTCATTTTAACCCCATCTCAAGTCAGAATTTGTTTTATTTTGTATGACTTTTCAGTATAGGATATACACATATAAACTGTCTCTGCCAAGGACATATATCTAAAGTAACTGGAAAAACAAAGAGAATATTTGGGATTGAATTGAAAAAAAAATACATACTAAATCAAAACAATTAAAAACGTCTAAAAAATCATAAGCTCTAAATATTTGCTTTTATGTCAACTTGTCAAATGTTGCACTTTTGTCATTCCCTCACAATTCCCTAACTCCCCACAGTCAATTGAGACGGGGCACTTTAAAGTATTTTTTTATTTATTTATACGTCTGTCACACCTGGTCCTTTTTGTTTTCTCTTTGTTATGAAGCAAATGTTGGAAAGAGGAGTTGAGATTTTGAGAATACAACACATTTTTAGACGTCAAAAGTTTTTCAAATTCAGCTTCAAAGCACATGAACACACCAAAGTCAGAATAATTGTTTTCACTGGCTAATTTGCAAAAGTACTAAATATGCGGAATATTTAGACAATCAGCCCAAAATAGACAGAGCAGTCAAATTAACAATGCAAGATCAATCGAATAAAATATGAATCTAATGTTATTCAATATCAGTCAAATGACAAACATGATAAGAAAAAAGAATAAATAAATAAATCTAAATATGAAGAATAATAAAAACAGTGCATACGCTTTTTGTTACGATAAGGATTATTGTCTCCATGTACAAATTCAATACTAGCCTCATTCTCATTCTGGAGAAACCAACGGGTGGGTGGTCCCGGACGATCTGGTTGGTCTTCTTCCTAATCCTGGCATCCATTTTGAAAAGTATCGTGCACTCCCCGTCGGGGAATTGAACCCCGGTCTCCCGCGTGACAGGCGGGGATACTATCCACTATACTAACGAGGAGATGTAAGATAACTATTCTCACTTGAAATTTCTATTTGGATGGTTGAGTCATCGTTTGGTGATGATTCCTTTTCTGGATATAAGCATAAAGTTCTGATTTTTTATTTAGATACAAAGTAAAAATGTAGGAAACAAAAAGATCTACAAGAGTGAAAATCAAAAGTAATTTTTGGTAATTAAAACTTACTTGTGTTAGTCAGCCCATATCATGATTACAGATATCAAAATTACCACGGTTATCAGTATTAACACAGTTTTTCAAATATATAGTATAATAAGAAAAAATTATAAATAAATAAATCTAAATATGATGTATAATAATGACAGTGTTTGTTCGCCTTTTTTTACGATGAGGGTTATGGAGGACCATACATGACTTAAGTAAAAATAAATAAATAAATAAATGTATAAATAAATACAGAAATAAAAAAAAAAAAAAAAAAAAAAAAAAAGGAAATTAATTAATACAGAAATAAATGAATAAATATGTTAATAACAAAAGAAATGTCAAAAGAAATGTCTTAAATATATTTGCACATTTATTTATTCCTTGATACATTTCCTTTTCATTTGCAGTGTCCTTATGCTAATGAGAAAGGCGGGCCTAACCGCAGTCTCATGCAGGATTGGTCACAGGAGTGTAATGATCCAGCCCTACGTCTGCCTCTCAATGCTGACTGGTGTCCAGTAGCTGTTTGCAGCGTTGAGCCAGTTCACACTTAAAATGAACTAGTTCAAGTTCACAGGTTAGTTAAGGTTATTTTTTATTGGGATGATTTAGGTGTCGGTAGTCCTGACTGTGAGTGTCACGTCTCGTGTTGTACTGAGCACAAGGAGCGAGCCGAGAGGAGAAGGAGGAAACAGAAACTCCAGCTCGGTACAAACCACCTGCAGCTTCTGCTCTGATCATGAAGCCGCTGATCTCTGAGCAGATGTGACCAGAGAAGCTCTGTGTTTCCACTGTTTCCACTGTTCTACAAAGTCACTAACCGGCTTTTTCACGGTGAAGAGCTCAAGTCACTGCCCGTGTCTCTGAGCGAGTATGTGGCGGAGCGCAGGGGCTGTGTGTGTAGCTCAGTTGACCAATCCTGCTCGAGACTGAGGTTAGGCCCGCCTTTCTCATTAGCATAAGGACACTGCAAATGAAAAGGAAATGTATCAGGGAATAAATAAATGTGCAAATATATTTAAGACATTTATTTTGACATTTCTGTTATTATTAAGGTATTTTTTTATTTATTTCTGTATTAATTCATTTATTTCCTTTTTTATTTATTTATTTCTGTATTTATTTATACATTTATTTCTTTTTTTATTTTTAAAATATGGTTCTCCATAGTTACAAGGGGAAATGGTCTTGGTTAAAGTAAAAGCTCTTCAGGGGAGTTTTTGAGTCCAACAAGCAGCTTTCTCAAGACACAGCAAGACACACTAGTTTCAAGTTCAAAAGTTTATTGTCAATTGCACAACAATTCCATTAAGCAGTCGCTGGCAATGGAATGCTTGGGTCACAGGTTCTCTTCTAGCAATGCTCAGAATATTTACAGGCAAAAACAAATATTGAATAAAATAATACCAAAACGAGTATCAAAACTTCGAAATAGCAAATAAAATACATATATATCTAAATATATATATATATATACACCTGAAGAAAAAACAATTGTGCAATTATGTGCAATAGTGCAAATATGCTAAGATGCTGGTTTAGTGGAGTTATTGCAGATTGGAGGAGTTTACATGTCTTATGGGGGTGAAACTGTCTCTGAGCCTGTGGGTGCGGGCCCCGATGCTGCGGTACCATCGGCCAGTCAGCAGCAGGCAAAACAGTTTATGCCTTTGGTATAGGGGTCTTTAATGATCTGATTGGTTTTCTTCCTAATCCTGGCATCCATGTTGAAAAAGATTATGCTCTCCCCGTCGGGGAATTGAACCCCGGTCTCCCGCGTGACAGGCGGGGATACTATCCACTATACTAACGAGGAAGTGATAGAGCAGGAAGGTAGATTATGACTATATAGTGACTAAAAGCTAAGAAGAGGAAGCCTGACAGGTAAATACTACATTAAGCCACAGTGGGGACAACATCCTACTGGACTTCTATACAAACAAAGGATTTTCCCTAACTGAGGACACACTGAAGTTTGTTTCTCTGCTATTGACTACATGTGCGGCCTTCTAAGAATGTTGTAAAAGTTGAAATGGGACTTGAAAGGAAAATGGTTTTCCTAGTCCTGCTGCAGTGCATTCATTAATCTATTACCTGCATGAGCATTGTCACTGTTGTTTTTGTAGCCTCTTGTATTTGATGTACAGTGAGTACATGGTTGGTGTTAGTCACAGATTGCCGAACTCTCCAGCCCCACACCCCCTACATACCAACGCCAGAGACACTGAAGCAGGTTGTGGAAGCATACAGAGAAGAGTGATTTGAGCTGGTATGATGAAATCTAATCTACATGACACTTTTCTTGTGATGCTGTAACTTGACCTGCTGCAGCTGATGCTGTTGCTGTAATCGCTTTGGGAACTTTCCAAATCACATCAGTGTGTATTACCCACAGAAACGGCCCTAACATGTGTGAAATATTGCTTTAATATCTCAACTATTGTGAGGCTCTATAGATCATCAACTCGGTCAAAGTTTTACCTTGTGTCACTGTGTCCTCCGCCATTGCAGTAAAAATCCCTCTTCCAAAACATTTGTCACGTGACAATACTATGAGTCAATGGTTTCTTTTAAATAAAAGTGTACGGTTCACTTCCGAGCAGCCAAAACTACCTCCCTCTCCTTGAATGAAAACCAGTTAAGAATTAAACAAAGCTTTCATCATGCCGACTAAAGAGATTAGACAATAACAGGATTAACTCAGAGGTTGTGTCACTCAGCCGCACTAATGTTTGGATTTATGTGGGAGAAAGTCATCACCCTTCAAAAGTCTCCTCAGGCAGTTCAGTGAAGGGCATCTGGCTCTGAAGTCACATGCACAGTAGCCGAATACTTTCGTTTTATGTTTCTTAAACTTAACATCTTTTAAAAAATAACAAAAAAAAACTTGTTGCTCTAAATGAATGAGTTATAAAAGGTTGGCAGACAGGAAGATCAGTGTGTATGTTGATCGGAATGTTAATATCCTGAATCCATCTGGGAGCCATAAAGCTGTGTGTTTGTGGAGGAGGGAAAGGCCAGAGAATCACAGAGCCGGGTAAGAATATTTGTTCAACTAGAAATAGCAGCCTACAATATGCCCCATAAAACGGACCTGGTCAGCGAGGGCGACAGAGACAAATGACTTCAGTGAGGAGCAACGTGGGCATTAGCAATATGATGATGATGGATAGAGAGTGTTTGCTGTTACGCTACATAAACAAACCTTCTGCAGTACTAGTAAAAATCTATCTATTTCAATCAATGAATCAGATAAGTGGAGACAAGTTTAAATCTCAAAGTCAGTATTTATATCATCAGCCAAAAGAGAAACATCACTTCTCACAACCACAAGAACCGACACAAATAAATCTCATCAAAACTCATATTGGATTGTTCTGATACAAACATATGTGGGTGTTTGTCTTAGTAATGAAAAATTATTATTATGACAGCGTGATACAGTTTCCATGGTTTTCACAGAGGAAACTGTTGAATGTGACACTGTAGTAAATCCAAACAACTCTTTTCCTCCATCTGCTGGACATAAATGGATACTGCAGTTTGGTCCCGGCTATTGAACTATAAGTGAGGTCATCAAGCAACCTTTTTAATAAGAGACCAAAATCCATTAGCTTATATAATAAATTATACATTTCAATACTGTAACAGAAATATACAGAAACTGCAATTAAAACAGTATTGTAGGTGTCATTAACTTCACTTTATGTATGATTGTGCTTGATTCTGTTTGACCAACATCCTCCAAAGATATTCAGCATGCAGTCATGAGAATTTATTTTTATACATTCCATTATTCTGTCTTTTGACTAATGGGTTAATGCACTAATCAGTTGTGCTCTATACTTGAGTGCATCCCTTTAATTCCACTACATTCTTGAAGAAAATATTGCACTGTAGTGAGAAGACAGTCAGCTGTGGTTTGTAATTTTTTCCTATTAATTGAAAAATAAAAGATATCGATGACATTATATCTGAGAGCACGGGTAAAATCAAACAAAAAATCTTTAAAAGTTTTTGTTTGTACTTTGACCTGTAATTATGTAGTTTTACAGTGTGTTACATCTACATATGTCCGTATGGATAATATTATATGGCAATATGAACCCACCCAGGGCTCCAGCTTTTACTTTGCAGTTCACTCAAATGACCTCCACGAGGATGGTGCTATTGCTCGCTTGTTGTCACTTCCCACTTGTTTGTACACCACTGATACTCTGTGAAGCTACCGGTGAAAAACGTGTTCATCTGAGCACGTCAGAGGCGACCAAGCCGTGTCAGATTATCCGTAGGAATAAAACTCCTCTCGGCCGATAACAGGAATTAAAACCAACTTCCAGCTGTGTAGGCTGCCAATCATCCTCCTTCACATGGGCGCGCTAACAAGATGAGAGGGAGCCTCAAGTGATGTTTCTGACTAACAAGCTGTTCCTCGCTGTTTTCAAGGCTGCTGACCTGCTTTGTGTTTCCGCACCTCTGAACCCGCCCTGTTTCCTGTCATCAAAGCTGTCGTCTTGATCAAAATAAAAATAAAAACAGACTGTAGCGAATGAGACGTTCTTTCATTCCTATAACTTCAAACAGACATTGTCACTTGAAGTTTCTAATTGGGTGGTTGAGTCATCATTTGGCGGTAATTCTTTTTCTGGTTATGAGCATGAAGTTCTGTTGTAATTGAGGCGAGATTTTTAATTTAGATACAAAGAAAACATGTAAGACTCTAAAAGAGTAAAAATCAAAAGTCCTATTTGGTATCTAAAACTCACTTGTGTTTATTTCATCAGCCAATATCACGATAACAGATACCAAAATGATCATGGTAATCAGTATTAACGCAGTTTTTCAAATAATATAAAGACAACACCATATCAAATGTGCAACGTTAACATCTAAGGAAGAAGGCTTAGGAAAACTTCCTGTAATGCAACTTTAAACAAAGCTTTAAAATAACAGCTACTATGAAATGATACATTTGCTGTAGGATTAGTCTTGTTTTCATTCAAATTTTGCAATGTACCTTTAAGATCTGGGGAAAATAGAGTTGAAATCATGATGGAGCGGCAGCATATGGCAGAAACGGCAGAAACAGCTCCACTGCAGCTAATGGGTTTTGCACTATTTATTTATCTAATGGAGTGAAATTTCACATTTTCATATTGTTGATGTATTGCACATCATTTGCTTGCCTTCTGTGTGTTTGTACAGTATGTGTGTGGTAACTCTGCCTGTCCGGATCCTTGTCTGCCTAATGAATTGCCCACCTTGGGGCAGTAAAGGAACTGATGACCAGATATAGTGTTCTTCTTTGCATTATTCAAAGTTTCCAAGGAGTTTCTGGACAAACATGTGTGATCCTAATATATCTCGAGGAGAACAAGGTTATCTCCTGCAGAGGAAGTGCTATATCAACGCTTTGTCATTCTTTCTAAAATAGTGCCACACCGTGTTGAATATGACAAAGTGAAGTCGGGGACCATAATGGAAGTGGAGTGGAAATTGCTGTTTGTGTTATAAGGGATTATCAAGCCAAATTTCACCACATTCAAGGCCATATGAAAGCCAGAGGCGATCCCCTGCTCTCTTGTGGGGAAATGCAGTCAGCGCCCTCGCCTTCCCCTTCCACTGTGCTCTGTCATATTACATCTAAATCCCCGGGGAAGCCAATCTCTCGCATCTCAACGCATTACTGCTCCCCCCCCCCCCGGAGGAAGCTCGACCCTGAGAGGAGGAGTGAGCGCAGACCCTAATCTGCCCTCCTCAACCCTTCCGCGTCCCCAAAGGACCACTGCCAGCCAGTCCTCACGTCAAAATGACTCATTAGTCTCTGTCTGTGAATCCAACCGGCAGCAGAGCTTCAAGGGGAGGGGTGTTTATATTTGGTGGCTACAACGGCAGAAAAAGAATATGAATTATGAAAAACGGAAGTAAACAAACAAATACGGACATGGGAACTGAAATCCTGTGCGTATGAAGCTGTTGAATGTTTGGCCACATTCACGCAACAGTAGTAGTTTGTCCAATGAGGTAACAGTTCCTCATGTAAGCCTGTATTACATTTTTTTTTGACGACCGTACTTCGGTCTCAGGTCATCCTGACCGCCTCATGATTCTGTATTTAGTTTAGTTGCATATTAACTGTCCAGAACAGACAAATAGAGACTGTTTTTGTGATGGTTTGATAGCAAACCACTATTTAGTCATATGCAATGATTGACGATAAGTCTTATATTTGACTTAATTTCATACGTCCACTATACAGGAAGACATACAACTCTAAATCTAAACTGTGCTGGTGCCGAAAATGGAGCCTGGTAAATTATCTCGTTAAAACTTTGAAGCTTAAAAACTGTTTAACACCAACACAAATTAACCGTGTCACATCAGATCACTCAACACGTATGTCTATTTAAATCCACAGCCCAGAGAACCGCATACTTTATGAAGTGTTGGTGTTTTGACACTATAATAAAAATACAGCAGGCTGAGTCAGTATCCTTTAATCCAAACCTTAAAACCTACTTCAATCTTACCTCATCCACCTGATTTAACCTAATTCAGTTTTTTTATTATTGTAATTTAATTCTTGGGTGGTCATGCTCAAATTTTGCCAAACAATTAGTAAATGTATTTTTAAGGCAGTTTTTTATAGATTTATGTTTTACTTGGTGTCACTTTTATTATTATTGTTATCAAGCCATTTCGGATTCTTTGCAAATATAAAATTGGACTCCCTTCTAATTAACCTGTTTGTGAACTCTAAATTTCTCCATATGGTGTAGTAGTTTTTTTTTTAGGTATAATATGGGTGTCAATGTGATACAGTACATTCACAAGAAAAATCTTGTATCATAAGATTGATGGGAGTTGCAAGAGAAATAGTCATTTATGAGACCATTTTTTATTTCTTAACACCCATCAGCTTACCAAGCAAACAACCCTCTTTGCCTCTATAAGTAAATAAATGCAATAATGATAGATAGGGACAAAATAGAGATAAATAAGTTCACCATGATGATGAAGGCCACATAGTTTCAGCAGCAGCTGCAGACTTGGCATCCTGAGAGACTCAATATGAGTTTTGTCCGTAACCCGCTGTTAAGGAGGTGAAGGTGAAGATATAACAGAATCCCACAGTGCAACCTGTTAGTTAGACCAACCAGCAGCAAGGTTTGTTGAGATCTGTAAAAGCCATGCAGGTCTGAGACACTCCTTTGCTGAATGTGTTGTTTTTTATTCCCCATAAATCTTTAACTTTTGTCACATTCATAATACACGCGTGAAAACCAACATTACTCAGCATCTGTAAGTGTGAGTAATTGTTACTGTTGCTGTGTAAAATGCATTTAAAATCATGTATTTTTAACTATAAACTTCAGTCTAGCACAGGTTCAAGTTTGAGAGCAGAATATATTTAGTGTATTTAGTGTCTCAGACATTTGATATAATTTTATATGACAGAAGATGAATATAGAGTCCTGAATAAGATGATGTATTAGGCTAAAAGCATATTTGCTTTTTGGTGATATATTGGCTATGAGCCTATTTGGCTTACAAAAAGGCAGCTCTTACCCCAGAGGTGGTCATTCACACCGAGCGCACGACAGAGATCACAATTTGCATAAAAGCATCACATTGATATTCATAGGACATTTCTTTTTTCTTTTTTTTTAACCAAACAAAAGAGAACTCTGTGTCCTTCTATTGTTAAAAATCCTTGAGGTTTTTTTTCTCCCTCACAGGGAGAGGTGGGATTAAACAATAAACACTCTTGGTGTCATAGCAAGGTTGAAGCTGATAGTGCATCTCATTGTGTGGAACATTACAATGACACTGATGGAACTAATTTAAAGGGGAAAAAAGTGACACTCTTTCTCACACTCATTGTTAACGGACATTAAAACGGATTAGGAACTGGATCATGTCGGCAACAGAAATAAAAATCTACATATACTGTAGCTTTAGCCATTCACTGTTCACCGTGCTGGAAAGTAACAACTAACAGGCCAATTTGCACAGAAATTCCGTCTAAAGAAAATGACTGTCAGTGCACAGCAGGCTGCCTGTGGAGAAAAGTACTGCAGCAGGAATGAACCTCTCTGAAACTGCCTAACATGGGGTGGACAGAACTTAAATACATGCATCATTTATTCAAACAAATATTTCTACCTTTAGCTCAGAGTCTCCACTTTAGTCCAATTATGCCACTTGAGGAGTTTCAGAAATAATGTATCTCTGCTGCCTAAATTTCAAATAGAGGATCCCTTTCTGGTAAAGGGCATTTTGGGTAAATAGCCAGTTATTACCCTTGCTACTATCATAATATTTTACGCTGTATTGCATTTTCGAATGATTAGCATATGTTTTACTGGATTAAAAGCATGCATGAATCATCGGCGCTACATACAGCTTATGGTGGTTCAGAAATACAAAAAAATGCAAATCAGCACAAGTGGACCCTCAGGGATAGCTTGTGTGTTTGTGGCACGCTTTCAGTTTGCACTAAGTAAAATTAGCATAATCAGTTTTCCATGATAACAGCGTTTATTTGGGATCACCAAAGTGGGCAGCTTTCATCCTCTGGGGACCATATCATGTCCATTTAACTCTTTCATAACAGTCTGTCTAGTAGTTAATGATATAACAGACAAAATCAACTGACAGATGAATGAAAAAGTGACGTTATGATTGGTAAGAACGTGAAATAGAACAGAAAGTCGCCTGTATAGAAAAAAGAAAAAAAGTTTATATTTCCTATACTAGCCTTGGGAAACGTAACCATTCAAACCACAATGAATTGTAATAGTGATCTCCTAGCTTTTAATTTAACACAATGAGCTCCGAGAGTGTCTAACTAACATTCTGGTTTAAAGGAAGCTTTCTTGTTACCATTTCTAGTTTGACCAATCAGGTTTGAGATTGTTTTGGTTGCCCGCAGGTAAACGTGCGGAGAGTAAAAGAAAGGGAACACATTGACATGCTTCGTCTACTGGCTTTTTACCTTAACTTAAGCCATGGGCCAAAAGTGTTGATAAAGACTAGACAAATGTCGTCTGGGCACAAAACACAGACACCTGCATTTTGTGTGGACAGATGTTTGACTTGTGTGATGAAAGGAAACGAGCCACAGAGGCTAATTCGTAATCAGACGACAGCTGATGGGCTCAGAGGTTGGAGATAGCTTGGCCACCATTGTTCCATGACCCTCACCTTTGCTCATACAGTTTCTATGAGAAGTTCCCCTGTCATAATTCATCTCACCCCTAAGTCCTGTTTTGAAAACCAAGAAAAGCCGTGCTGCAGTGCTCTGGCACCTTTCATTGCACAGGTAGGACACAACATGGTTGAGCTTGTGAGCTGGCAGCTGCCCCCAGTTTTTTCTAATGCAGGGGCTGGTGAAAGTCGTTGGACCCCAACCAGACGGACCAGTGAACCAAAATAATGAGCTGAAAGTGGCTGAAGGCTGCAGAGAGCTGCAGACTGTGGCGTCACTTTCAGTGGTGTTGGCAGCTGAAGTAATTCTTTCACCTTAGAGGGAGTCACTTGGAACAGAATCCATATCAGCAATGTCACTTGATGGAGATGGAAGCTTTTCACCTAACAGGCTTTATTTGTTCCCTCATAATGGGCCTGACAGGGCTTGATTTGTGCTCCTAATTTCATGTGCATTGCTTTTCACCAAAGGCAGCAAATTGAACTGCCATCATAGGAGAACATTTTATGTTTGTGTTTAGATATACTATTCACACATGAATATTTACAGCTGTCTTACACTTTTAACTGGTGTCGTACTGGTTTCATATTAGGTTATTTTGCAATGTCATTTCCAAACGGGGCAAAATTCTGTCTTTATAATCGGCATGTGCTGGGAAAAGTCATGAGAAGACTGCACTTAGACAAGTAAGATTTAGCTTAAAGGCAGAAATTGCATATCAAATAATTCTAGCTATGTTTTCACAAGTCATCATGTAATCATCTAAATTGTAAAAATTCTTGTTTTCTTTACCCTAGAATGGGCAATTTTATATTTAAATACTTTATATTTCCATCAGGAGTGGGACCTATCTAAGGAGGCTGCCAGTTTTGTATTACTAAACACCTTTTGAGTTTTTATGACAACTGAAGACTACCACAGGTTCTCTTTCATGTTTGGAAGGGGAGGTTGAGTTGAGGGGTATTCAGCTGCTATATGCAACTTCACCACTAGATGCCACTAAATCCTACCCACAGAAACTTTAAGAAAGAACAACACTATATCTATTTTGTACATATGTGTGACTATCAGAGGAAAATTCCAAGACAGGAAGCTTAAATCATTGTAGCAGGAGGATTCCTCCAATTACTTTTTCATTTTCATGAAAACCTTTATAGAAAATATAAAACATTATAACCAAAACTGGTCCAAAGGGCTGTGAAACATTTAATATACTATAATTATATATCGTTATGTTTAAGACCAAATGTGGAGACAGCAAGGTTTAACTTTGTAAGACAGTACATGCAGAATAATATTTTTTTAAATAGGTAACATTCAACCGTAAATAAAGACGCACTTAAAGGGAAAAAATGCTACCTACTGAACCATTTAACAGGTTCCTTTGCAGTTATTTAGAGGAGTGTGAAATGTGACGTCTGAAGAGCACCAGCACAGCAGCTCAATGCCTGACTGGTGCCGAATTATCCCCTGAGGCATAACAGACATGTTGGTATTGATTCTGTAATTTTCCCTCAGTATCTGTCTGCAGCTCTATACCCAGTTGCCACACTTCAAAAGTAGCAATACAATGGTTTGATTACATAACTGAAAGACAGTAAGTTGTTCTTCTCCGCCATTAGGTGAACACTAAAACGTTTACAGCTACAGAGAAGTTTAGATGTAATATTGTAGACTATTGTGACTTCTTGTTTAATCATTTAGCAATTTGACACTTTTATCATCACATAAAGGGACAAGTAGTTTCAGTCACTGTGGGATTCTCTGATCATATATATGCAAAATGTGGTCTGGTCTGTTTATTTTTATTTTTTATGGACCTATTTGTCTTTGGCTGTCGGGCTCAATGCAGTGCTGTTAAATCAATACAGTGTTGAGCAGAACCATTCTGAGAGAACAGCCGAATCTTACCAGAACCTTCAAGTAAAGAGTTTAGAGTCCTCTGCATAAACTAGCATGGCTGCAGTCTGTTAATCCCAGTTATACTTTTTAACTATGTGACTGTTTGTAAGTATCGTGGAAGTGTCTCTTTGACGTTACTTCTGTGACAGGAGAACATTCCACATAGATGTAGTTTTGACCCACATTTGATGTGTCACTTCTAGCTCAGTTAAGGAAAATGGTTTGTGTTTAACTGACACCACTTATCGGCCCATTAGAACAACTGTATGACACATGTATGCATACTAATTTGCCAGAAATGTTGAAAATGTCCTGCACTGATATATAATTGTAATCTCACATTTCAACATTTTTCAACATGTTGGACAGTAAAAGAAAAGAAAAATAATCTGTGCAGCCATCTTTTAGTTTTGTTTATTTATTTGTCCGCTTTCAGTATCTAGTGCTACATTATCTATAATGCATGATAATTTGCCAGTTGGTTACAGCAGGGTACACTTGAAATGATTGGTCATCTTTATAACAGTCCTGCAAGGGCCACAAACACTGTTTTTTTTGTTTGTTTTGCAAGATTTCATAATTTTTGGGGGCATTTGGGAATTTCCACAAAAGTGTCTCAACAACTCACCAACCCTGCCTTTAAAAATGTTTAATCCCCAGCTTAGATCTGCATTGGATCACATTTGCATCACACTCTCTCATGTTACATAACCCCTTATGTGACTCTCATATCTCATATGCAACAGTAAACAAACACGATGTTCAAAACCAGTTAAGTTCTCTTTCAAGTGACATGAACTTATTTTGTGATCGCTATAAATGTAAAGACACTGTGAAAACAGCATTTGTTACAACAGGGTGTTCTTCTGGTTCTTCTGAGTATTTCACAATGCTTTCCCTTTGTATTTGTGAGATATCTTTATAGGTTGCAGTTGGGCAGCTGAAATAATTAGAATTTTTGTCATTAACTGAACATTGCAACTTTGCGCGCGTTATAATTTCTAGTCGACAGTTGTTGAATTCATCTTAGTGGCAGAGCTGTGCTCCCCCCATGAGGCTAGAAGGCTGTTAAAGTTATTTCCCTCTAGTGCCATTGTTAAAAGAATTTCATTTTCACTCTGTATTATTTCTTCTTAGAGGTGTTTTTAATTAAAGCTTTCCTGAGTTAAAGTCGGCTCAAAGCGTAATGTCACAGTCTGAGCTTGACTTACTGTTATTTATGCTTGACTGTTCAAACATTCATGACTCAAACCGTTTGCTTTCTATCCTAATTTTTTCTGCATCTCCCTTAACATTGATAATTTATAAAAGCTTCAGTAAAACCTTCCAAGGTTTGTGGATGCTCCGGTTTGCGTTGCATGTCCCTGTGTGTGTGTGTGTGTGTGTGTGTGTGTGTGTGTGTGGGTCAACGTTCACATAAACGCTGTGATTGCGACTCATGCTTCATTGCAGCCATTCGTCACATCATTGTTTTACTTAGAAACCCTTTGTGAAGTTGATATTGTTCGGGGATTTGGAGACCATCGACACAATTGGCTAAAGCATAATGAGCGTTTCTCGACTTCGAGCACCCTGATGACCAGTTTGCAGACGTGAAAGATGCACAAAAGCCCTTTTTTCTTAGCTGAAAATTGTGTTTATTTCATTCATAAACTGATAGAGCTCTGTTTAACATTCACAGTTTAAACAAAGTTCTGGATAGACAAACAGATTTACAGACAAATCAACTGTCAGTAAATTCCGATGCATTTAATAAATCATTTGAAAAACTTGATTAATTTCGCACATTTATTCTAAGGAGAAGCGGGTTAGGGGACAGTTGAAGGAGAAAAGTCCTCTCGGGGAAACTCATAGTGCATCAATCATAACAGTCTCAAGAGAACAGGTTCTCATTCAGAAATTTAAATTAAATCTGAGGCCGTGGTGAGTTATTAATTTTTCAAGCAGGCAAGCTCAGAACAAATGAACCTTAAATTTTCCAAAAGTGATGTATAGAAAGCCTTTGGGGTGATGGTGAAGGTCACGAAGAGAAGGGGCACGTTTTAGTATAAAATCCTGCTTATAAGCATTGACAGTGTGCAGGGGAGTGGAACTCCGCCGGGCAAGAGCCTTAATTCAGAGTAATCCCATTCTGTGAGGAGGAGGCGAATCATGAAAGTCCACTGCAGAGGCTGCTGCTGGTCACTTGGGACACAGGCTAATGGCTGTCAAACAGCACCAGGCTGTTGTGAAGAGAGCTACACCTCCTGGATTTTCCTGGGCAGCCATTTGAAGAGAGTCTTGCACAGCTTTTTGCTTTTCACTCGTGACTTCGTTAAGTTCTTAATGACGACTTTTCTGAGCAGGCTGAAGTTCAAATGCGGAGACAGATGCATGGAGAAAGCATTATTTCCGCCCGCTGATTGATTCAGAACCTCCATGAAGCGTCTCTCCTGCTGCCTGAAGTCGTACTCCACACTGGACACAACAGACATGCAACTCAAAATTACTGAAGCATCCATATAGCATGAGAAATAACAGTTATCAAAAGCTGCTTTCAGACATGAACTAGACTCCAGATAATCTCCTGAAAACTGAAGGAGCTGTAGGTGAGAACGCAAATGTCCAAATCAGTTGCTGTGGACATTTTCCGGAGTTTCTCCTGCCAACCTCCTTGGAAAACTCTTTGTATTATATCTGAGACCATGTGAGAATACGGCAGATGATTACCTGGAGGATTCACTCAGAGGGAGGGCGAGCATGATGACATTTCTATCACACGACGGACACAAACGTGAGGTTCGAGACCTTTTTGGTGATATGAATATGCTGTAAACAAAAACACGCAATCAGCAGTATTTATACATCCCTCCTACATGCTTTGCAACCCATCATCTAAATGCTCCTGAGATCTCTGTGTTGTTGTGACCCAAAGACTCTCCTTCTTGATCCGTGAAAGGCAAACTCCGGAGTTAGGTCACGCCCCGTTGTGCGGACAATCCGCAGAGGACATGTCTGAAAACAGCTAAATTCAGCTCTTGCCAAAGAATGCAAATGAGTTCTTCCTTGTGTGAGGTCTGCATTTCACCAGCCGATTTCTCTTAACAGCAGAGGGCTGTTTAGATAAATCCCACACATCACTGTAAACTGTGACGCTACACTTCCCTCTGTTTTGTGCAGTACCACTCAAGCTGTGGGAAGCTCTGTGCTTGTCAGATTTCCAAGTGGTTGATTGGTTTGGGCAGAAAGACATTCCCCCAGCAGGGTATCCTTTTTCTCTGAAGGTACATAAACGTCTTTTATTCGGGGGGGGGGGGGGGGGGGGGCTCTTATCATGCATTGGCCTTTAAGGATCAGATGCCAACACACGCACACACACCAGTCAGCAAATCGACTTACGTAACATCTTTTTGTCATGCAAAAGCGGTTTTGAGAGTAAGTGGATCAAGGGGGGAATGTTCTGAATATTTCAAGATAAACACCATTTTAGGTTTTCCTTTGTGGAGCATGAGGCTCCCCCTCCCCAAAAAAAAGAAAGATGATGAGAAGACTTTTAGATTTCCTGGCCTCCTTTAGCCTCCTTTCTACTCACAGTATTGTTGAGATTTTTATATTTCTGTCGCCTCCAACTGATGCAACATTTCATCTAATTGGTGCAAACCTAGACCAAAGGCAGCATAGTGGAGGACTCTTGCATGCTACACTTTAATACACTACTTCTTCAAGTAATTTCAAAACGTAAAGTTTGTTCTGAAACCACCATCGAAAAATGTGTCTATATATCATTTCTTTTATTTGTATTCTGAAAAGGTGGATTTTAGGGGACGTCTTCTTAAAAATTGCTTCAAGATGTGCAAATATCAAAATGCTTAATCTTTCATTTGAAGATACTACTGAGCTCTTTAAGCTCACTCCATCTGCTAAAATATTTGACATGATATCAAACCACCTTGTAAGCAAACGTGCGCTGAATCCATTTTACAGGCTGCGTAGGCAGGAACTATTCCTTTTTGCTTGCCTGAATTTTTTGAATTGTCCTCCGTAATCTCCATAAATCTGTCGTGTGAAAAGGATTGAGTCACAAGCAGTTAAGTGCTTCAATTTGACAGCTGTTTCAAAAGATTTATGGTGTGCTCAGAGAGCAAAATGTAATCTCCCTATGTATTCTGAGCAAGAAACAAATGAGCAGCGCACAGCTATTCATTTGGTGAGCTGCCCAAACTGTAAGTCATTCATTTTCTGTGAAGTGAACTGAGCAGGACGGTGGGAAACTGCTTGCCAGCTGAAATTGCAAGTTGGCCTAACCTTGTTGTGTTTTTCTGAAACTGTAAATCAAATGTGGACTTTGTCCTTGAGTACACTGACTTGACTCTGCAGCGGCACATGTCACAAAGTTTATTAGGAAAAGTAATGAAGAAAAAAGGGAGAAGAAACAGTAAAAGTCTAAACAGATTTTTTCTGACTTTATTCAAATTGATTTTACGGTACAATTCTTTTTGTCCGAGTGAAGTGAAGAACCACCCACTAGCAATCATAAAATGTCTATCAAGTTTGAGCCTGAAAAATTAATTTCCTTCTAATATTTTATTAATCTCCTCTCAGAAAATAGCTCTCATGGGAACGTTTTCAACCCAAACTAATTTTCAACTTTATCAAACGGAGCCTCCCTATAGTCAACACCATATAATAGCTCAATGTGATAACACATGATGTATTCATAGAATTAATATTCTGTAGCCATAGTTTTGTTTTCGGGCAAGAGTTGAATTCAGGAGCTCCTCTGATCACTTACAGTTCAATCCAGGGCTCAAAGACAAGACCCTGGATGTCACTGTTATCTCACCTGTAGATTATACAAGCAGTTTTCTGGCAGCTCGAGCAGTTCTTTAGGTCCTTTCCAGTTTTGAAGCATCGCCGACTGAAATAAACAAAAGTAAACTGAAGTGTGTGAGGTAAGAAACATCCAAAGCACCCATTGCCTCAGATCCACTGTTTGATATTCTCCCTGCTCATCTTCTCTGTCTGCTAATCATTCAGACTGTCGCTGATGGCAGTGATGAGCTGTATAACAAGCATTATGTCGCTTATTAGGAGTTGGTTATTCTGAAACATGACCGCAGAGGCAGTCACAACTTATTAGCGCATTACGCTGGATGAGAATGACTGACGGAGGCACACTGCCAGAGGGCCGTTTTAATTCCTGTTATTTGTCCCAGAAGAGTTACACGGCTAAATAAATCTCTCTGAGACGTGCCCTGCTGAAATGCCCAAGTAGGTTTCTGTCACACAGAGGTGCACTTTCACAAACCTGTTTGCAAACTTGCAATGTTACAGATTTAAATCGTCACGATACGAACTCTGATTTAAAGCATAATTTTGGACCGAAAAACGTTATAATGTCTTCACGGTGTGGTGGCCTTTCAATAGTATCTGTATTGTCTTATATCATAGTTTATGTAATGAATGCGTCTTATGAAGTTTACCCACATTGGTTGAACCAGTGTGGGTGGTAGTTCAGTGTCTTCAGAAAGTCAATAAGATCACAGACAATTTGCTGCATCTAAATTAAATAAAACATAAACCATCAACTACATCTCCAGCAAATTTAGTTTTGTTCATTTCCAACCATTTTTACATCACCTGATGCAGCATAGTTGAGGTGCAGGGATTGCGTATACGAATTGCCTCCATGATTTGTCACTTCAAGTTAATGTGCGTGTTAATATGGGGGGAAAAATCTCCTTGCTAAGGTCTAAATGTCAAACTGGTCCTCACAATGTACAGCATAACCTGCGCACACACACACACACACACACACGCACACAAAGACACACACCAACGCCTGCTCTTACCTGCTGGTGGGAGTCTGGCATGTTTCGAGGTCATGGATAATGTTAAGCAGAGTGGTGATCCTGTCCTTGTTGGCTGCCAGGCTGGCCTCCACTGTCTCGAGCTTCTGCTGTAGGGCTGCTGATCTGCAGCACTGTGGGGAGCTGGGCAGCAACATGGCTGCATCAGCCGGGTGGGAGTGAGCCAGGCTGGAGTCCACCGGGCAGGGCCGGGGGGGAGCAGGGCTCGAGTTCGAATCCGCTCTGGCGATTGCCGCTGCCTCGCGGGACTGGGGGCAGGGATGGGATACCAAGTGCATTTTTGACGACCGCAATATGGAATTACAGCCAGGGCCTGTGTGTCCACGAAGATCCTCGCTTTTCAATGGGGCTGGTGCAGGGACAGGAAGACCTGCATGAGCTTGCAGAAGTGAGGATGTATCTGTTTTAGAGTTCTGATGGACAGGAGAGGAGGGGTTGGGGTCAACATGTCCTCTAATGTTTGCCGTCGATGAGCTAATGAAGTTAGTTTGTGCTGGGACAGAAGTGGAATGTGTCTGTTTATCTGCATGGGGTTTAAGCTTTATATTTGCATGCCTGGGTGATACACCCAAGGCCAAATGTTCTGCGTTTGAATCTGTCTCCTGGGCTCTTTTCACTGGTGGGACAGGAGCACAGTGTCCCTCGTGCTCTGTTTTTGTGTATCCTTGTGCAACCCTTTGCTGTTCTGTGTTTATGCAGCCCTGCAGACAAATGCTGCTTGACTTAATTAAGGAAATGTGATTCTGAAGCTTAGTGACCTGTGATGGATTTGAATTTTCCTGGCGTTTTGACTCATGCGACACAAATTCGTTGCTTAGATTACCACCAAATTTGCTCTCATCAGTTTGTGATTCGGTGTTGGGATTCATTATTGACTCAGAATTGTGGGCGCTCACATCACTGCCTCTGTTATGACTTTTTGACACATTCAGTGGACTAGATAATATAAGCAGAGTTGTTTTGGACTTGTGTTCCTGATTGTATACGCCGCAGAAAGCAGAGTTTCCATTGGCTGGAGTTGCATGACCGGGATTATTTTTGCGTGACGCTTCGTTACGACAAAGTTCTTCTTGTTTTGTGTCTACTGGCTGAAGCATAGTTGTGCTTGATACACAGACGTTTCTTTGTCCGTCTGTCAATGCCGGTGTTGAGGAGCTGGCTGTAGACGGTACATTTTTCATGCTGACTGAGTAGTTCTTGAGGGCAATGCTTTTAAATACAGTCTTGCGATGTGCAGATGGTGAACCGGGACCTGAAGGACACCGAGGTCTTGAATGTGGGGGTCCAGTTGCACCTGCTGTAGTGTTAACTGACGCTGTAGGTTCATGAATTGCAGGCTCCGAATTTGAGGACATAGGTTGAATCGGTTGAAATTTTCTCGCCTCAGACTTATTGGTTGTATGCCTAGATTGATCTGAAGCAGCGTTAGGATACAAAGGGCTCTGGGGTGCATGAGCGAAATGGGGACGTGCAGGTGGACTAACGTTAACCTGTGACGATGGATTTTCTTGTGGTTTCTGAGACGGATTGTGTGAAGTAGATGGCGGACTTGCAGCTCTATGTCGTGCACTTGAGTCTCCTTTATCAACGTTGTCTGTTGCCTCGCTTGCTTTAGATAGGGTCGGACATTTTGGAGACATTTGCGGGCTATCAGTTGTATTTGTTGCCGCGTTCACTTGAGTTGTGTGCGTTGATTGCCGCAGTTTAATTTCTTCCTCAGCAGTAGCAGCTTTAGTAGGTGTGATTTTTGAGGACATCAGTGCAGTGTTAAAGGTCGTGGTTGTCGTGTGAGTGTCGGAGGTGTTTCCAGGTCCCACGGCTGTAGTGTATGAATGGGAAGCTGGCCACAGAGTCTTTTTAGGTGTAGCATGCACAGATACGCACACATTTTGAGGCCCAGTCCATTGTATAGAGTTGTTTTGCGGCATCTTGACGAGCTTAGGATAAGTGTGTAAATGCGGGTCGTTGGGTCTGGTAGCCGTGACAAACTGTGGAGTCAGCATGAGACTCGTCGGCCGGGGGATCTTACCATCCTGTGTCGGTTTTGCAAAGGATTTTAAACTTGCATCATCCTTTCTTATTTCTACAGTTGCTTTTGTGATGGTTTTAGCTTGTAGGATAGTTGTGGGTTGGGATAGGGTAAGGGATTTTGTATCAGCAGCAGCATGTGCAGATGAAAAAGGGACCAGATTGCCTTTAGAGTGCACTGGACATGCCGGATGTGGTGTTTTTCTATACCTCAGTTTTTCATTAAGATATAATATTTGTGGATGGACTCTGTCTGTGCTGTTGTCAGGGGTTTGATGCTGGGTTGCCTTGAAGTCCATGTCTCCCTCAGTATGGGGCATCTGGAAAAGCGCGGTAGTTGAAAGCGTGGTAGGGGCTGATTTTAACGGGCAATCGTCAGCAGCCGGGCTTTTCTCCCCCAAAGTGGCAGCCGCTGCGGTCACGGTTTGTCTCCCGCCGCAAAGGATGCATATTTTGCGCGGCATCCCAAAATGATGGGCAGCCGAAAACAGTCCCATCCTCCCCGACTGCTCTGCATTCTGACTTTGCACTCTGTTTTGGTCCCTTCCACGAGAGGTGGCACCGGTCACTGGCTCTGCGTCACCGCTATCGACGCTGATTCCACCGATCGCCTCTGAATCCACCACGCTTCCATTGGTGTATTTAGGCCTGACACTGGTTGCATTCCCTGCAAAGTGCGGGTTCGTCTTGATTGCCCTGGCGTAGCAATAGGTCCCAGTACTGTTCCTCTGACTGCAGGCCACATCCTCAGAGGCCTCACCTCCAAGCGCTTTGAAAGTCACTTCCTTTTTCGTCTTGGATTCCCCACATTTCTGTTTCAAAATAGCCCTTTTCTCCTTGTAACTCTTTGCTAGCAGTAATATCTCCTTGTACTCCGTTTCGCTGGTAATGCATCTGTTGGATGTTTGAGTAATTCTATCTGATGGCGTGGAGAGCGTATCAGTTAGCAATACACTGTGCTGCGTAGGTGGCCTGCTTTTCCCTGGGGATGTCTGAACACCAATGCTGGAATGAAGTCCCCACGCTTGCAGCAGGGCCCCTCCAGTTCTGTCTCCTCCTGTTGTCTTCAAACCACGCACTCCCACCAGAGCGGGGACACCTAAAACTGGAACCGGAGTCGTCAGGTCAGCCGCTCGCCTCCCCATCCCTCGTCGGACTGACTCAAAAGTGGGATAATTTGAGAGAGCGACAGAGTTTCCACACCATTACATCCCTCTAGAAGTAAGAGAGGAACAAGTTTACAGTGAGAGGCATTTTGAGACGGTGCTGTGAAGGGAATGCATGAGTAAGCAGGACAAATTGAAACAATGCACAGGCCTACAATTGAGACATTGGCTCTGCTTCAAATAATACACAGTAAAAAGATAACTAGGGTTGTCAAAAGTTGTTTGCTGAATTTCAAGCTGAGAAAATTACACTCTCACTCTCAAAGTTCTGATGTGACGGGGTAAGAAATGGAACTGGCGGTATGTTGGTGCTGACGATAAGAGGAGGCTGTGGCTGGGAGAACAAGTTAGATGTGTCATTAGCATTTCAAACAAACTTCACACAGATCTCGTCTCGATGTCTGACAGCGCACGGAATAATTTATTTGTGGAGTAAAATTCAACACATGGCTCCTGTGGTGAACTCTCTCTCTCTCCTGTCTCATTGTGATGTCTGTCATGCTGGAGCCAGCAGCCTTCACTCAGCTGTCCTCCACTTTCAGCTCGCCTTGGAAAGAGGCCATAATGTATACACTGATGCTACAGTGGAGGGTTCATACGGCTTTTTGGGCATTTAACTGGAACACAGAGGGCGTCAGTCTTGTGTGAGTCTGTGTGTGCACCACCCATGATCTCACATGTGCCACTTGTGTGTGTGTGCAGGAGGTCGTTTTAATGATTTACGTGACACCATCTCAGCAGTTGACAACAGTGCGATAATGTGCGCATGTCTGGCATTTCATTACTGTCCAGCAAAATATCCAGTGTGAAAGGGAGTGCGTGTTTGTGTGTTTATCCGTATGTGTGTGTGTGTGTGCTTTGATTTATGACAGAAATGTCCAGCAAAGCAAACACATTCTGACAAGGCTTCCTTCTCCTCACCCCCCCCCCCCCAACAGCCTTCATAAGGGGATGTCAAACTTGCAAAAAAAAGAACATTTAGTCATCTAGGGACACATTTTTTTCTTGTTCCATGTACCATGTATATTATTATGAGCTCATGAAATTGACCTATGTCTGTTGTCTCTGTCTAACGCTAAGTGACAACTGTCCTGCTGTGTTAATTCACCATTAAATCCCACTGCTAAATAAATGAATAAACACGTTCCCGCAACACCACACAGGAACGATCAGGACTATAAGAAATTCAAAAGGAGCAGTTTTTTTGTCTTCAGCAGAATCAATGTCTTGTGTGTTTGTGTTTCTATTCAGCAGACATACCTGAGTGTTTATTGGATCCTGCTGCAAGCTGTCTTGTTTACGCAAGTCCAAATGTCAGAAGCTAGTTTTCCGCTCTCTGTTTTTGTGTCCCCCCTGGTCCTCGAGGTTTGGAGTGACAGTTCATACTGTAATCCCTTGTCGGTGTTCAGTCCAAACTCAAAGGAGTCTGCAGGCAGCTCGTCCTGCAAGGCAGTGCTGCTAAATGAGCCCTCCTCTTTTTTTCGAATGCTTCAGATTCTAAACTAATCTGCCTTGCATTGATCAGGCATTAAAACCAAAGCGGTCTCCTCACTGTATCCCCCTTTCTCTTCTTTTGTTTTGGTCCGGCTGCTCCCATGCTCTCTCCATAACCACAACACAGCAGTGTGCTACTGTGTGCTGCCCTCCAACACACTCTGTCCTACTCTGTCCTGCCTTTTTACCCCCTCTCTCTCTCTCTCTCTCTCTCTCTCTCTCTCTTTTTCCCTCTCTCTCTTTCTCTCTCCCTCTCTCTTATTTCAGCCACTATCCTCCTACCCAGAATTCATGCATCCTGATCTACAGCTGGGTTGAGAAAGAGAGCAAGGGAGAGAGGGAGAGAGAGAAAGAGAGAGAGAGAGAGAGAGAGAGAGAGAGAAAGGGAGAGAGGAAGTGACTTGCATCAGTGGAGTAGGGACTGTCTGTAAATTATCGTGCAAGTTAAAAAGCAGGAAAATGAATTGACAGCTGTGAATGTATACAACACTGCAGTCTGTTGGGACAAGTTAATAATTTAAGAAAATGAAGGGGAAATAATTTTTGCCAAAACTATATTTCCTCAGAAGAACCCCAATTTTTTATGCTGAGTTTTAAAACCTGATTAGTTCAAGTATCTGAAGACTCTCACTGGTATTAGGAAGAATTCCTTTCGTGTCTAGCTTGTTTTTTATTGGCAGTGGTTCAGTTGTTGAGGTTAAAATGTAAATGGACTGAATTTGATCAGTTGTCAAACAAGCACTTTGTTTTGTTCCACCGAGAGGGTTTGTCTGTTTGTTTGTTTGTTAGTTAGTTAGAGGATTATGAAAAACTACAGGAAGGATTACCATGAAATCTGGTGGAAGGGTGTGGTCAGGGAAGAACCCATTAAAATGTTATGTGTATCAAGATGAGGGGGCGAATGAAGGAGTTACGTTATCATTGCGAGATTTAATAGCTCTCAACATTTTCGTTCATTTCAAAGTGAATAATTCATGGATCTTGATGAAAAGAGTCAAGATATTTATGACTGTTTTGGTGCAGATCCAAATAAAAATCAGATACTAGTGAATTTAAATGTCTCTTTCATAAGAGGACTGTTGGCTCTTGTTGGAGGTATGCTCTTTCTGATTCATTATTATGTTGGACTGTAGAATAATAAACATTCATTTATTATTAATTCAGTTTTTGTCAATATATTTCTACATAATGAATGCTGCCTTGCCTTTGGGTTTATGGTCTGAGGTTGAATTGTTCCGTGTGAAATATTATCAGACCGTAAGCGACACCACTGTTATGTATCTCTGACAAGACTCACACACCTACAGTATAGTTTGTTACACTCACACTGATTAAAGAAAACAACAGAGGTTGAATGTAACCAGTACATTGACTCAAGTACTGCGCAATGTTGCTCTGTTTGTATTTTACTTGAGTATCCCATCCTATTTAAACCTTTACTCAGCCATATATTGTAACGTCCCATTTATTTGAGTCAGTTATGATGAGGATTCATATTCGTGAAAGAAAATATAATCAACGGATTAGTTATGTTATTTTAATAGTTTGAGATAAGCTGGTTCCAGAGGAAATTAATGAGTTACCCAGCAATATATAAAGTAATTAAAATCAGCAGCAGTCAATCTACACATTAATGCATCACTGTTATTATTTTCCAATAACACAATACACATTATTCTGAAATAGACTACGGTACAAAATGAATGCTTGCAGTATTGGTACTACTAAAGTTCACTAAGTACATTTTCTAAAATGTTGTGGCTATGTTCACTAAAGTAAATAAGATCTGAGTATTTCATTCATCACTGGTAAATAAAACAAACATAAACAATAATAGAAAACTTTGTATGCTGGTTTAAAATAAATAGACAAATAGATAAAAACATGCAATTGATGAAAAGGGCTAAATTAATCTGAATAAAACAAGGCTTCACCTGTTGTATAATTAAAATATGATACCTTTAACATTTTATTCCCAAAACAAAGTATGCATAGCTAATAGAAATTATCTTAATGCAGTAAATCCATCAAATATAAATTGCCTGCAGTGCATGGGGAATTTAATCTTCCATTTTGAACCTCTCTGTGTGTATATGTGTACATGTGAAGACGCCTGTCAGTAATGACAGCACTGAGTGAAACTATAGTCCGTTCAAACTGCTCCGCTGGGAGTTCTGTCACATTGAATTCATGTTCTGCTGCAGCAAAGAGTCGGGGAGTTTCTTTGAGGAGTTCTGTGAATGCAAAAATCCGGACAAACTAACACACTGTCACTGGAAACTGCTTTTTAACTCCATGATCTAAACAATTTTTATATATATTTTGAATTTACTTATTATGATGTCCCACTTTAAGCTATTCAATTTACTGAACCAGGCTCACCTGTGTGCTTCAGATAAAAGAAAATCTGCACATCTAGTATTCGATTCCTTGTAGTAGATAAACAGTGTTGCTGACATGGATTTAGAGGCTGTCCCTCAAGTCTATTGGCTCTGATGGTTCTTAAGAGGGGTCACCCATCGATTGCCGAGATAATGTCCTCTACGGATAATTGCAGCTTGAGAGCTCAGCTGCCATTGTGCTCTTCGTAGAGCTTTACATGCCAGCGTCTTTGGCAAACAGTTGTATTCAGATGGAATCAATATAAATATTGACATATGAAAATAAATGAGTTTCATAGTGAGAAATCTCAAATGGTAACGTTTGTGCCAAAACGACCATTTGGAGATTAGGCCGTACATATCTAGACTAAAACCTCTCTTACTTTGCTCTGCTTCACTTTATTAGAACAAGATGTGGCACAGCTAATATTCTGATGTTGTGATATGGATTACAAGAGGTTTTAGGTTACAACTGCACTAGGGGCTTCAAGTTATTCACGCTACAATTTAATTAAAATTGTAAAGCAGACCTGTAATCTTTTATTTATGTTGTGTTCCATCTTTATTTAATCTAACCCACGGACATTTATAATAATACTTACACATCTGCATAAATCTCACAAGGTAGGCCTATATACCTTTATATGGATACCAATATTATTCATATAGACCATGTATTTGCAGAGATATACACTTTTAATTTTGGGCATGTCATTTTTCGAGCAGGGGCTTGGGCAAATTAATCAGCATCATTATTTAATTCAGTAACTCTCAGTAAATGACAACAGGAATAAATGTTAATATCATTTCCACACTGTTTATTATAGGTAGAGATCTTTTATTTAAGTGGCATTTGACAGTAGTTATCAGTAATGAATGAAAGGAACTGTTCCTGCATTGTAACAGCTTCCTGCTGTGTTCAGGAGATTGCACTGATATTCCATCACTGCAGCTCTGGGGAACTCGACGGTGACTTTGTGAGTGTAGAAATTCCTCCATCGCCTGAAGGTGATTGCACAATATTGTATCAGAGAAAATGTGCTGTGATGCCTTAATAACTTGGCAAAAACGTTTTACTGTCACTGTAAAGAAAAAGAAAAAAAAAATACTTGTATTCGTTTGAATAGCTGCTATAAAAGTGTATAAATATTAGATTTCAGTTTCTTTCACTTAGTTATTACTTTTAGTTGTTGTCCCTATGTCCACAGGCGAGGGTGCACATAGCACCAGCACAAGCTTTGGCTGTTCTTCCTATGGTCCACCACTAATGCAATCACACACACACACACACACACACACACACACACACACACACACAAACAAAACAAAGTAAGACTCAACCACCAAAAACAGTGTATCATTGAATTAACAATGAAGTGAAACACATTGTCATCCTTTAATGGTCATTGAGTCAAAAAATAAATGTCAAGCGTAGTTCTTAAAGAATTCATAATAAACTAGATTGTTCTTGACTCATATAAATAAATAACAATTATAAGCCACAATTTCCCATGAGTTTAATAAAGGGGATTTACACTCATGCACTCATAGTTTAGCTATTGTTCCTTTTATAATTAGAGATTATTAATATTTATTTTTTTAAATGAGTCATGACTTCAGCTTGTTTGAAACTGAAAACACCAGATTAATGGTTCATTAAAGGATAACACGAGGAACCACCATGTTTACTGCAGGGACACTAGATTCTCAACAGCATAACATTATGCTCCATGATGAAACAGCTGACAAACTGATAACATATAGTTAAAAAACTAGTTATATTTTATCTTGCCAGATCATATATCTGTTTATTGTAGTAAATGGTATAATGACTGTTAGTAGAGAGTTTGGCATGAAAGCATTCACTGAAAATAGCCTAGTACATTTGCATGGAAAGACATTCATAGTTCGATTTATATAATATTTTAAGTTTATAATTAAGTTAATGTTCGCAGTTGGGCCGAAGCAGGTTTAAAATATTTAGTAAAGTTTAAAATATTGAATGTAAAAACTAAGTCTCTTGGGTTCAAAGCTGCATTTATAAACATGACCACCGAGGGGCAGATGGACATCACCGCAGATCAGACAAAGCTTTTTAAATGTGATTCCAGTTTGGAGTTTGACACATGAGACAATTGGGAATAACAAATAGTGGATTACATCATCCTCATATCAGTAACTAAAGAGATAAACTGTGATTGTACTCTTTTTACTATTTACCCCCCAGATGTATTGTATTATTAAAGAAAGAAGTAAGAGACAGAACGAAATTAAACACAACTGCAGTTTTGAGCATGTCTTCCTGATATAAGTGATGAGTGTGTGATAAATACGTTATCATCTGTTTATTGTTACACTGTCCCATGTCTGCACATTTCCTTGGATCATGTCAGTATTGACTGCTTAATAAAAAACAAGTTTTGTCACAAGGATAAGTTCTCTCACAAACAAGTATGATAAACTGCTCCTTCAAATTGTTGTACAATAAGTGAATACTAATTGTTCTGTCTATGAATAATGTGGGTCAGTTGTCAGTTTTACCTTTGACCAGTAGGTGGCGGTATCACTGGAGAGATCACTGACCAAGTTGGAGTAAGGGAGGTGGATTTCTCCAGGCCACAGACAGATGGAGCCCTTGTTGCAGACATCATCAGATCCAAGCTTCTTAGACAACATTAAAAACTAGAACTCCGTGTTCCAGTGGAGGAAACGATTAAGTTCCAACACCCTGTCAGTGTGTTTGAATCCCTGCTGAAGTCTGCAGACACTGACTCTGGCTTCTCCTCCTCAGTCATGAGGTCAGTTGAACGACTGATGATCTACCTCCTCAAATTTTACCAGTTGTGTTAACACTAGACATTACATTCTGACATCCTGTTATGTGATTCATGAATATGTATCTATTTTTTAAACACATATTCTAATTTATATCTGATAACTATATAATCGAGTATGAAGGCCATATAAATGAACAATATATTAGTAATATAATATATAAGTCACATTATTATATGAATGAGGAAAATCGTAATCAAATTTTTTTTTTTAACAAAGTTCTGATTTTATTGACGGAAATATTGAAATTCAGCAATACGAAAAGTAAATGTTAATAAATAATGAAAAGTCATTATCAAAGACATTTTTTAATTATTCATATTTCTTGGGAGCATCAAGGAGAACTCATGCTCACTAGAGATCTGGATGTTCCCACTGATAACCCCACAGTCGACCTCTAACTTTACAACCTCCACAAAAGAGGCAATTTCATCCAAGTCTGGGTCGTTCTTCCTTCAGAATAGACACAATCTTTCAAAGTCCTGATACTTGTGATAAGTTGGTGCTGATGTGATTAAGTATTAGTTTATTTCTAAAACTTATCCTGAAGTATAATGAAGCAAAAAGCTCCACATCCCTCATTTTAATACAGGAGATAGACTGATCCTCGGTTGTCCCCCTTCTGACATGACACATACCCTAAAATTGACTTTGACTTTATACTTGTTATATTAGGACTTTAATCTCAAAATCTCCACCAAAAACGGTTTTATTTTACGAATCATCCTTAAAAACGTTCTCCCTTTTCTTCCAAGCTTGACAAAAGTAATCAGCTTGAAAAAAACTTCCCTCCCTGAAGCATGGCCCAAGTTTTTCATGATGGTTTTGTACATGGAGTACACCACCCGTGTCCTCGTAGATGTGACAATAGAAATATCTCATACTCAATACTAGACTTAATATTGCCCCAGAATTCGACATCACCTTAACACTGCAATGAAATCCACTCCCCACACAGCTTAAGATATTTAAGAAAAACTTTATTTGTGACTTAGAAACAAAACACATCACCAGTTTGATGAAATCATAAGAATCACTATTATCACCTTTACAATGAGAAGCAGGTGTACAAAAAAGTTATGAACAGATCTGCACTGTCACAGTCGCCTGGCATGTGTCACATCCAGCGACTGAAGAACATTCACTATACACAAGCAGAGAATACATCAACTTGATTTTTTTTAATACCGTTTTTTATTTATTTTGACGTTTTTTTCTGTGTTTTTGCAAATTTTTTTATTTCTCTACTGGGCAAAGAATAGATATGGAGGGTGAGTAAATGATTTCATTTCACAACAGTGTTTGTTTGATCATCGTTCCATAGCTTAACACAAGTTAAAGTTTTACTTACAATGAAAAAAATCATATGGGGTAAAAACAAAGGCATTTCTCAGCATAACACATAATAGCATCATGTATATCTATAAGATTAAATTCATTTTCAGCAGGATAAAAAAATGTGATTCTTTCAGATTTTTCCACAAATGACTGTTCGCAGTAGAGTACATGGACGTATGCGTTTATTCATGTGTGTATGGATGATAGTGGGTCTTTCAACATGTGTGTGTGTGCGTGTCGCCTTTGAGAATGTGTATCAGAGGTATATGTAATCCAATACGCATTTCGCAGTGGAAAAACATATCTATGTATATATATATCATCTATATAATATCTGTTTCCTTTTGCTTATAACATGCAAACAGCCACTTGGTGATCTGACAGCACAGAAGTACACCTGGAGGACGGGGTTGGGGGGAGCGGGGAGGGAACGTGTGCGGGGGATTGAGCCTGATAGCAGCACCTATACACTCCTACTGTGACTGGTAACACGATGGGTTTTTATAAAAAAGGAACACTGAGGCGAGATTTCACGACACTTCCCATCATGTTGATGCGGTTCCATTACCCACCAGTACACTTTCTGAGCACACCCTCCAGTGACTGATCTCACAACGTCAGGGTCGTATAAAGTCGATCGGCAGGCTTCTCTTTGACGCGGCACTTCCACAGCAGCCCTCGCTTCCAATGTTCATGTGCAGCGGTCGAGCAAAAGAATGTATCATTTAAGTCCTATTAAAAATGTTCCTTTCAAATGTTAATGCCTCTCAGTGGAGCACCGTGTTTCTCCTCCATTAACTCATAAGATTCCACCCTTTACAAGTCGACCACCATTCCCAGGGCTGCACTTCCCATTGAGCGTGGTTTTATTTGACCCAAGTAACTCAATTGTCACTAATGGCTGACACAGGAATGACTGGAGTACCGCTGTGCGTGCAAACGAGGCATGACTTGCCCGATCGTGAACGTTGGAGCAGCACACACAACACTACGATGGCTGCTTTTCTTTCTGTCTTTCTCTTTCTTCCCGTCTCTTTTTCCGCCCTCTTCATCCTGTCTCATTACGTCCGGCACAGTTTCAGAGAACCCGTCAGAACTCCTTACAACGTGACACGCGAGGACCAATGCGAAAGATGACAGTGCTGTCAGCGAGCGGCGATCAGGAGAGACACTCTGAGGCTGAAGCACCTAAGCTCACTTGAACTTGAACAAAAGATGTGTGTGTGTGTGTGTGTGTGTGTGTGTGTGTGTGTGTGTGTGTGTGTGTGTCTATGTGGGTGAATATTCAAATGCACTAATGCTGCACAGTTCATCGAGGGAGAGCGACTTGAAAGATGGCATCCGACCATGTTGATCTGAAGAAGCGGGAGTAGAGGGGAGGTAAACGAGCAGCGGGCAAAGCGAATCCTACAAGCACTGAAGCAGTTGAGGCAGTGGTGCAGGGCTTGAAGAACGACTATTTAACATTCAGAGACAGAAGTAGAGGGGATCAGGCTTGAACAGAAACGAAGCGACAAGCAACCTTCCTGTGTCCCAGCCATATAATACACTCCCATATTCAGGGTGGCACTGGCCTTTAGTCTTGGATTTTGGACTTTCCAGAGAGGAGGGGGGTTTTCTTTTAGGATAATTTAGTCGTATATATGTGTGTATGTCTGGGAAATACGTGTGTGTTTGCTTGTGTGCATGTGTGCGGTAAGAGGCAGAGAAAGTCAGTGTGATGTTTGTGTTGTCAGCGTGTGTCAGACTGGGCGTGCTGATACACGGCGGGATTGAGACCCCCCCCGACGACCTGTGCCATATTCCAAGAGAGGAGTCAAGGTCAGTGGCCGGTTGCATCAGCTGCACGTATAGGTTCCCTAGTTATGTCCCGAGTAGCCACTGATCCCGGTTCACGCACTGCTAAAATATAAGCGGTAGCACCACGAAAAATCTCTTACAACATAACCTCAAGTAACAACTAAGTAGTTAAGCAAGCAATAAAGCAGGTGCAAATGATACAAAGTCACACAATTGCACTCACTAACAGTAAAGCAGGAGTATCTCCCGCACACTCTTAATTTTTTTTTCTTGACTAATCCCAGGCCACCTTGCAACCGAAAGGACATTACCAGTGGTTTTGACCGTTTATGTCCATTTTCTACAAATTAGACATTACTGACTAATAGAGTCTTTCCTTTTTAAAGCAGAATCTGCTGTAAAAAATTTACAACTTCTGGCCACACTGTTTGTAATCAATCATGTTTTCTGTGGCGATCTGCCAAAAATGACCTTACTGGGATGGTGCAGGGCAGTTTTTAAACTACGTTGCACTCGAGATTCATCAACATGTGATGAAAATATAACGTTTGCTGCCGGGAACTTAGGTAAAAACACATTGGAATTCCCCAAATTCCCATTGTTGTGCTTTGGAAAGTTGCAAGCAGTGATGTTAGTTTTTAAATGATTTGTAGAGAATGGACTAAAACATAGAAATCCTAGTATTGTCCTTCAAGTGTCAAGTTTGGGATCTATTTATCAATCCTCATTTTTTATTCCAAACTACTACAAATCAAAGTGGTTTGTTTCCATCAGCATGGTAGTGCTCTTACTGCTCAGCTACTCATCTCAAATCGCAATGTTCTAACCATAGCTACAGCTGTAGAGTAGTATCCATTAGTCCGGTCTAAGTCAGTAACTCGCTAACTGCAAAAGAACCAGCAGTTATGCAGCCACTACTGTATTTTGTACCTTAACCTGGGAACGAACTTGCGCATAGTTGGTGCAACCCAGTCCAGGTCCTCAGCCTCTGCGATGTGCTATGTTACACTGAAACAGAGCTCTTTATCAGAGAGTGGTCCTGTTCGTCTCAGCCACCTCGTTCTCTTAGAAAGGTGCTAATCTCATGGTACATGTACTGTTTTGTTGTTACTTTTTCGTTTTTCTTTTTTTTTTTACAAAAGACCATAAGGCCTCCATAATACTAAAGACGAAAGCCTCTGTTTCATTTCTTTAAGTTTGGCTTCATCTTCACCTCCAACTAGGCGAGTCAAAAAGTAAGGGGGGCTGCATATAGACAGAGACGCCAAGGCGGGCCACCTCAGCTGACAATGGTCAGATACAAATCGTACACCTTCTCAGGTGTCTTTGTGTGTCATTATACAAAGTGGGAATCACGGCAGGGCTATTCTAATCTGATAAATTGCCTTCTATTTTAATTTGGTCCAGCCTTCCGATGAAATCTAGAGCATTTGTTGTTGTACCATTTGTTGTACCATAAACTTTGGCCGAAGTGGTGGGCCAAATGAGCCAAGCAAGGGAGACGAACATTGGTTTTGCAGGTTTGCATGGTGCGGGGAAGCCAGGCCTGGTCTAATGAGGGTTTGGCCACTGTACAGTGTCTATGCAAATATGGTGCAAAGAGAATCCCCCGGTTCTACAATATGCATTTCGATTTTTTTCTGGTTCTGAAATTGGGATGAAAGTTTGTTGGTTGCTCTGTTTTCAAATCACTCCTTCTCCTCTATTCGTCACCGTCATCCTTTCCTTTATCCTTCTTGTCCTTCTTGTCCTTCTTCTTCTTTTTCTTCTTCTTGGCGTCGTCCTTCTTGCCGAAGCTTATGAAGTCACCCTTGTCGTCCACAGGGCCCGCGTCCTGGCGGATGGAGATGATGGCGGGGGATCCGGGGATGATGAAGGCTTCGGGGGGAATCTCTCCGGGCCTCATCATGGGCATGGGCTGAGGGAGGCCGTAGCTCTGCCCGGCGCCGTATCTGAAGTGCCAGCTGTTGCTGTCGACTCCAGCTCCCACCGGGGGTGACAGCTCTCCACCATCACCGTCTACAGAGAATATGACAGAAAACAAATAGTGGTTATTTTGTTAAGTATACACACGATACATTTATTCAACAACCAATATAACCAGACTGCTCCCTGTGAGGAAGTTGAACATAATGTAAAATAGAGCGATGTGACTGTCTGTCGAGAGCTTGATGATAATACTGGTACCACTCGGGCGGCTGTGGCTGAGAGGGTAGAGCAGTCGTTCTCCAGAAGGTTGGCAGCTCGAATTCCAGCCGATGCTGAAGTGTCCTTGGCATGGGCTGAACCCCTATTAGCCCCTCATAGATGTTGAATGCACTAATTGGATAAAAGCGTCAGCTAAATGACACTTAATGTAGTGACTCTTAAGTCTATGGCTCAAGTCTGTTTGGTTTGCTTTGCTGAAAAACATACAAACACCCAGCGTTTACTGGCGTGTGACAAAACCCTGCATATAATTGCTAACCTTGTAAAAGAGGTATCCAACTCATGAGGACAGGAAGCAGGAGAAATACTCAGCCTTAGTAAACACAACCAGCATATGCAGTTACATACATGTGTGATTTAGTTTGACCCGTTCAAGTCAAAGCATAAAAACAGTTATATCCTGTTTTATTAGGTATTACCCAAGCGAGTCCATTGTGACAAATGCATCATCACTGCACACATTTTAGTAGGTACAGATGAAAAAGGGCCCAATCCAAAGACTCAAATAAAGATCAAGATTAACTGGGAAAAACTTGTTTTCCCCCTCCAACCCCCTTAATGCCAGTAGCATCGCACTGTGATCTATGTTACAATAACTGCTCTGCTCGTCATGGGTTGTTGCTTACTTGAGATGGTCCCAAATCTGACACAGGCATGTGAGGAATGATCAAACTCAAGCAACAGCGAGCAGAGAGATCGCCTGACAGTGAAGCGATAGCCACAGGGAGTCGATATTTTCAGTTCAGCCAAGACCACAGGAGGCAACACTGGAGGGTACTAACCTTTAAAAGCAGGAACGCTAAACTCGTATTTGTATTTTTGGATGTTTGGTTGCAACATAATCCTACAACCTCATATGAGGCCAGAGACTGGGATTCATTAGTTTTCAAGTACAAATGTGACAGAGAAAGAACCCAGAAGGCGATTGTAAAAAAAGAAAGAAAAAGAAAGAAAAAAAGATCATCATCAGCAGATAGGATCTATTTATGGGACAAAATATTATGTAAAGTGGTAGTATGACGGCTATTAAGGTGAAAAAGTTAAAAGAGGATTTTTGATGAGATGAGGAGAGAAGAAAAGAAAGAGAAGGGAGGTAGGAAGAGAGAGAGAGAGAGAGAGAGAGAGAGAGAGAGAGACAAACGGGGTGAGAGATACTAAGAAAGAAGGGGGTGGGTGGGTTTTGAAGACATGGTGCTCTCAGGCCCACACCAGTTCCCGCTGCGCTGACCTACTTTCCGTCTGGATTTTATTTAGATCAAACACAGAACCATGCAAAAAGATTCTGTTTGATTTCTTTTTTTTTGTCATTATCGGCTATTTATGAAATTGCGGGAGTGTTGAAACGGTTCCAACCGCTTTCCCACAGGGAAGTATACAGTATTCAGAAAATGCACAGTCTCCATATGCACACTGTCCCTCTGAGAATGAGTCTCATCCTGTTCGAGGATGAATATAAGAAGAGTGGATGTAATGGACACCCCTGCACTTGTCAATAGATACAGTGGCTCTGCAGGACCGCAGCTGTACAGTGCATCGACTGGACACATTTAATAGGCCGCCGTTATTTTATTATTGAGCCATGACTCACTGCAAATTTATCGTGCGCTGTACTAAGTCGTGCAGATATGATGCTGTAAAGGACTGACATTAACCTACATTAAGATATTTGCATATGAAAGACAAGAACATGACAGAATAAAGTATTTTGTCATAATGAAAATCCAAATTTAACCCGGCTTTGGTTTTTAAAGTTTTTTACCTACATTTATTAAAAAAAATTGACAGTTCAATTATTTGAATATGTTCTGATAAAACAACAGTTTCCTATCAAATGAGACATTACTAACAATACTATCTTCTTCTTTTGACGGTCCCCTGGATGGAGATGGATAGTGACTTTGTCTGATAACAGTCCCAGTTGGTGCATGTACTATAAAGCCATGTCTAGGCTGTACCACTCAGCGGTTCTCTGGAGAACATCTAGGCTACGAGGGGACGTGGGAAGAAGCAGCAGAAAGTGGACCAATGTCTTCTCATGAGCAAAAAGAAATGGGAAAATGAAAGTGAAATGTTCAAAACCATGTCCCCTGGCCTCTTAGTGATTTGTTTGACTTGTTATAAATAGACCGGTAAGTAATTATAGCATAAGTTGGTCATTGGTGTCTTATAGTGTATCTTTAAATATCATATGAGGTTTCTAATTTAAGTATAATTTGGTACAACTGTGTCAAAGAGTATTATATCTTAGGTAATGTGTTTTCTCAAGTTTAGTGTAATTTGATATAAAGTACGACATGTTACGTCTTATTAGAGTATAGCTGTGTTTGTTAAATATATAAAGAAGAACATCATATTTCTAGTTTTGTGTAATTTCACTTAAAGTACAGCTTGTTAGGTCTGTAAAAAGAAAAACTGCAGATAATTGGCTCGGGTAATTTAGCTTGTTTCACAATTATTCCATGTCAGGTGTTACCATGATTACCATGATACCATTAGTCAAGTCAGTGGTCTAATGCTCTAATACTCGTCTGTTTCTGAGGATTATGACATTTGATGGTATGGTCTGTCTGTATTTAATCTGGGTATTAAATCCCAGAGAGAGGTTCCAGTGCTGGAAATGAGTCCCAGTCAATCGCTATTAATAGTGGGGCGAGGAAGATTGCTTGAAATAAACTGAACAGAGAGCCGGTGAGTATAAAGTTAGATGTTTGAGGCACACTGCGGATGAGCTTATTGAGCCGGTGATGCAGTGCTGTAAACAATTCACCTCCATTTTATATAACTCTCATATCGCTTCCTGTTACCTGAAGCTGCTGTTTAATGGCGATTTGATGCTCCGTCACTGTGCCTGTTAGATTATGGATTATAATGTTTCCCGTGCACTGTCGGATATGAGAGGTGAACAATGGCAGACAAACAGTCTTAGTTCTCCTGTATAAGATCCTTGCATTTGACTGTTCTCCATCTTCACTCTGAGATCCCTGTGTGGATCCCTTCTGCAGAAAGCCCCTATTAAAATACTTAAAGACAAATTTCGTGTTGCAGCCCCTTGTAGTTTCTGATTCCATCACAATTTGGTGTCGGACGTGGGATTGCACGACTGGGCGCATCAGGACTGGTTGTCTACATCTACGTTTCCAACCTCAACCTCCCCAAAAGGACGGGTGAGACGTGGGGGCCGAGAGCTGCTGTGATCTATCTGGTGAGAATCTGAAGCTGTATTTTATAACGGCGTACATAATGTTAAGGAGAAGTTGGGTTAAGGGGATGGGATCCCAGACGGGTGAAAGCCCTGTAAATATTTAACCAAGGTTTAGAAGAAACCTGGAAGGTAGACTGACGAGGTACCTTAGAGTTTGCTAAGACCACAACCACAGAATGATATAATACTGGTTAGTGTTTGGATTGTGTGAAGCAAGACTCCAAGTGTGCAACATAAACAATTTTCCTGAGGCATTAGGATTTAGATTGGTCAGCCAGGATTTTATAAAATGTATTAAGCAAAAAAAGAAAAGAAAGGGAAAAATCACCAGTGACCAAGTAATTATAAGAGGAAAATACTATTGACTATATTATATCGGGGGTATTACATTATTTTAAGGATGTTTATATTACTATGTTTCCTATTACTCCTTACAAAAGCATTTTGGAGATTGATTGAAGACTTAAGGTAACCAACACTAAACATAATAATTCTTTTAAGTAGGTAAAAGAAATGTAAAGATTTGGATAATGGAATTGATCTGAGTATTCCTAACATGAACTTCATGTGAAGGAACTATGCTGACACAGCACTAAGCCAGATACAAGTGTGGATGAAAAAATGTGGGTATCCAGCTGGTGGAAGTTTTAGTATTAGGGAGCTAAAACAGCTGAGACTGAAACTAGAGGAGAAAGAAAAAGTAAGTCAAGCCAGAAAAGTAAAACTTACATTTCAGGCAGATAGGAAAGTATGCGGAATGTGGTGAGAAGAATTGCATCAAAGGGAAGGAAAACAAACACTGACAGGGACAGATGACTCCTCACAAGTGTCTCAAAGTCTCAAAATGCAGGATTCCGACCTCGAATCTGCCCCGCCGAGAAGACGACAACCTGAACAACACCAAAGTCCACCACAAGCAGATGTTCCTGCAGGCAGGAGCCCAGGCTCAACAACCTCCTCCACCTAATAACGTCTCAGCATCACAACGTGATGCCAGAGCGGATGCAGCAGCGAAAGCAGCCGCTTGCCAGCCACTATCTGTCTTACACATTCTCTTACAGGTCGACCACCCCCCACGGCTCACTCACAAGAACTCCGACTTAGAGCCACAGTGGAGGAGCGTGTTCGTTGGAGGAAATGTGGCTGCACAGATGGGTTGTCAAAGAGGCACGCCCTACCCCGACGACTGGACCACTCCATGAGCTTATGCCCAGTAACTGGGTGGTAGTGAAAGACCTTAGGCGGGAAAAGTTGTCAACATAGACGCCGGACAGGACCGTACCCAGATCCCGCTAACAACACACACGGCAGTAGAGGTCGCTGAAAGGACAACGTGGATTCATGCCAGTCACTGCAAGAGAGTTCCAGAACCAGACCATCTCTTTTCTGTAGTTGTGCATTCTCTTATGTTGTCATAAATGACAAAAAGGGGGTGTAGTGGAAAATAACTAAGTGTGGTTGAAACCTATTTTGTAGTTGAAAAGTTAGTTTTTGCTGACCTGTCTAAATACTTATATAACCTGTCTAAATACCTTATGATCTAAGCTGTGTGTGTCCTGAAAACTTTATGACCTTTTTATTAATTATTTACTCTCCACAGAACTGAATTTCTTTCTGCTTTAACTCCAAAGGAAACATATGCAAATCAGTTTTCTGTGTCTTGATTCCTGTCTCAAACTGCGCCTACAGAACCAGCTCATGTGAGAATACAGCAGTAACATTCACAGCGAGCGAGTGGGCATGTTCATGACATTTCTATCAAAACTGGATGAATGCAAAAATATATCCGGATGAAGAGGAGGCACCAGACACAAACAATAAGCAGACAAAGATGTCAATATGGAAAGAGAACGAGATTCAAGAGCTCTTGGCGTTAGATGCTGGACCCAATGTGTCTAAAATCAGCTTCATAGAGAAATGTGTGTAATATGACTGGACAAGCAGCCGTGATAGAATACGGTTTTCTTCACAGCAGTAACACTGTGCACTTTGCAGCGTAGCAGTGCATTTTTGGCTTACGTGCAGCTGACGGCACTGCAGCATTTCACATGCCTATGCATGAGCATCTGAGCGCAAATGTTGTGTTGCTGTTTACCGTTTAATCAAGTGACTATTGTCTCGTCGTCTTGGGACACCCCAGGGCTTTCTGCACTGGCTGTGACAAATTAGGGACCCTGACGTTGTTAATTAAGAAACCTGGTCCATGTATTCATTTGAGGCCTGTGTATGTGCGTGTGAATAGTTCATTCACAAGGAGCGGTTCATGTCAAGAGTTGACACATTTCCGAGGAGCTCTGCCTCCTCTGTGCTACAGCTTCTCTGACCTGGAGGATTATTTGTTACTCTGCGGTGGCTTCACATTAGCCAACATTTCACAGCGGATGCGTGTCTGAATCGGATTATGGTGGAACCGCTGGTAAGCAGGACAGTAACGCTCCTTGGGAGGAGGTTGCCATGACACCTGGTGTAGACATGTGGGTGTTTGAAGCCTCATTTCGTGTAACCTGGTGTCCTACATTCAAAATAGCCCGTGTTATTTCCTGTCTAGTTCCGAGATACGCTCCCATCTACAACCGTCCCTCTGGTGGTTTGTAGCACTTGTTCAAATCTGACAGTGGTGCACGCGGCACGTCGCATCTATTCTGCATGAGACACGTCCACCGAAACCAGTGTTCCCTCTAAATTACAGCCTGCCCTCTTTTTCTTCTTAATACCTGCCCTTGCAGTGTCCCCGTCCCTTGCTCTGCCCCCCCCCGTCTCTAAATCTCCCATTCAGAGATATGACCGGTTGCCTTGGAAACTGCCTTCGCCCACTCCCTGCTGATGGAGGGTGCGGCTGCTGCAGCAATCTCTCCGTTAGACAGTGTTGCCAGGCAACCGGTCACATGGCGTTCCCTAGCAACAACACTACCGCAGGAACCTGCCAATCCTCTTAACCTTCCTTCCTCCATCCCCCCACACCTTCCTTCTTTTTTACCCCCCCCAAGTACATCTCCTCTGATCCCTCTCTTCAAAATTGCTTTTAATTTGACCGGATCTCTCCTTCTCTCTTTTTTTCTCCACATGACTTTCTCACATGACTGATAATAGCTCGTCTCCCCCTCCGGCATCAGACGAACGTCTCATCTGCACCACAGGTCACTTACATAAACACAGTTGTGAGGGTGCTGCATTTAGATGCATCACAGCACATGAGATAGTTTCATTATGGCAAAAACCTGCAAGAGGATCAACCTGCCATCCGCTAGATTTCTATACATTAGCGCTGAGCCACTCCTACGAAATGAATTCCTGATGCAACAATGCACCGATGCTCAGGCTGCGGTGTGATATTCTTCTTGAAGACAATATTTGAGCTTTTACGTAACCAGACGCGCAGGTTTGTCACATTTCTCTGCAGCAAACCAGCACAGAGAAACAGGGAACTGGTGCAACAGCATGTATCTCGAACAATTTCCCTGGCAGAGAGAGAGAGAGAGAGAGAGAGAGAAAAGCCTTCACATGCACACAGTGTGTTTGCAGACGACAGTGATACGGTCTGTCACTGGCTCACTGAGTGATTGACTGTGATGTTAGACGTCACCCTCAAGTCTGCACCTATGTTCTAATTCCTGCAGCTGGACAGGAAATCAATGAGCGGCAGCTGGGCCAAAGAAGGGAGGGCAGCACAATTTTCCCTAGTAACAAAGTCCTCCAGTCAGCCGACGCCAAAGGATCCACTCAGAGTCTCGAACGGTAACAGATTTTCGTAGTCATTAGCTTTGTGCCAGTGTTTCTGTGAATGATGATGCACGAGCCACTTTGCCGCTGCACATTCTCCCTGGTCGCACCCACACTGGACAACTCGCCTCTCATTAATTAAACCGGCTGCAGACGTTTCTCCGTCTGCACCTCTCCACGCTGCGAGCTGCTTTCATGGGTCATACAGTTGTTTGTCTGTGACTGTGCACGACGACTTCAGGCTGTTGGCGTCTCCGCTAAGCTCTGAATGAGCATCACACTATTAGTCAAGACCGTGTTGATCGTTCATTTCTGTCAAATCCCCAGTTTGACCATAGTATCTGATCCAAAAGTAAAAGAAAGCTGAGATGCATTAAGCTTAATGGATTCAATGTGTTAGATGGAATCTAATGTGATGAGAGAAGATAAAACTAAGAAAAACTAAAAAAAAAACTGCTTAAAGAACTCTGAGATCTGATACAGTTCTGTTCTGAAAACGTCATGCTTCAACTTGGTATTATATGGCTAGTTTTTTATTAATAATGATTCAATGAAATGAGATAAAACATATTGATTAAGGAGCTTCAGAGGTGTTGGTAGGCTGAGTTCCTTTTAGTTTTTAACGGAGCCAAGCTAGCTATTAACATGTTTTCAGGTTTCCTATGCAAAGCTAACCATTTATTACTTAGGACATATTCAGTACTATGGTTGAATGAATACATTCTACTGCAAATCACTGCATTTCCACTGATTGTCTCAATTTTTTAATGTATTTAATCTTGTTTTCTTTTTTTGTCATTTCTGAACTGCATGATACACAAGAATGTACAGCATTGGACTGTATTTATACATCACGTTATCAGTCCTATCGACCACTCACAACACTTTACAGAACAAGTCACATTTACACAGGCATTCATACAGCGCTTAAATACACAGCAGTTTGTCTGTCACATTATTCAAATACTGTCAACATGGCTGTCAGGGCCAAGGATACTTCGTAATGCAGACTGAAGGAGCCGGAAATCAACCCACCGACATTCTGGTTACGTTTTCCCACACAAAACACAAAGAGTGATACTTTTTGAAGGTGTTGTAGGTCCAGACGTTGTTTTTTGCTAATCTATATTAAAAACTTTCTGCGATTTAAAAGGCTGATAGCCGATGTCCACATCTTTTGCTCTTCACACGGACTGTTTACCTGCGGATAACAGCCTAGTCAAACATGATTGGTCAAAACTAGAAATGGACACCAGAAGGCTCCTGTTCCCAAAATCGTTTCCCAGAATCTGTTTCAGCTATTAATAGGGCATATTACATACAGACATTTCAGTCCATCTGACTTATAGTAAACATCTCTTATTTTATTTTTCAGGCATTATTTTTGCAGATAAAACGGGCAAAATATATTACTTTATTACCATCTGTGAAGCTAACACATCCTGACTGCTAAACAACCACTCACCTGCGGCGCTGGAAACAGTGGGCCAGTTCTGGACGAGCATCCCCTGGGCTCCCTGCA
This sequence comes from Pleuronectes platessa, assembly GCF_947347685.1. Lineage (NCBI taxonomy): Eukaryota > Metazoa > Chordata > Actinopteri > Pleuronectiformes > Pleuronectidae > Pleuronectes > Pleuronectes platessa. The sequence continues at coordinate 16,628,567 of NC_070640.1, read as the reverse complement.
TCACAGAGGACTCCTCCATGTGGACCGAGCTGGAACGCAGGACACATTCAGCAAAGTCAGACGACACATCCAAACAAAATTAATTATGCACAGACCTGATTAGATAATTTCTTTTTTTCTTAATATGAAAAAAAAAGAAAAAGGACATTTTTAGCAGTATTAGTCACAGTTTCAGGCCTCGACAGCCAAGTAGCCATGGGCGAACAGCAGCTAAATAAAATGTTGCCATCATTGATTTTATTTACACCACCTCCCTGCTGTCACTTGTCAAAATGTCTGACCTACAAATGTAGAAAATGTGCCTATCCTTGCGGAAGAGGAATCAGCAGAAAGTATTTTGTGAACTCTGGCAATGGAAAGCTGCGTCTGGTTTCCTGGCAGCTATTTCTAACACCTACTGTATCTGTCAAGCCTTGTTTGGGAAATAACGGCAAACCTACAATGTGGCGACAATGACAGAACCACTGATGGGTCAACGAAAATAGAAAAATATGCATACAAGACTGAGGCTAACGCAGCCTGCATGGTGCAGAACACATTAGTGCTGCTACACAAAAAGCTGGACTGCATTTAAGAGACTATAATCTGCTGCACCTGTTGTACGATTCTTCAGGTTTTTGACCTGTCAGGTTTTAGCCACAGGATTAATCTAACAAGCATGTTACTGTATTTTATTTTTGTTTTTCCCACAACATACATAAGATGAAAATCCTTCAGGTATCCAATTGGAATGCACAACATAATGCATGTCGTGAACTGCCTGCCGTTTGTATTTAATTGCTTTGTTGTTATTTGTGCAAAAAGCAGGACACAATTTTTACTTTCAGTTTTTTTTTTTGGTAATGTGAAAACCCAGAGGGTCTACTTTTCGGAGCTATACTTTTTCATTCAACGTAGCTGGTAGGCAGACAACACTCAGAGAGACGGCAAAGTGAAAGCAGACACAGTTCATCTTTCCTGTTCTTTTCACTGACAAGATTCACTTACACTCTGTGATGTCTCATGGAAATCAATTAGAAAACCATTACATGGGGGGAAACCAGGTTCTGATGTTGCATGCTGGATGACCTTTATTTTCCCTTCAAATGGACATAAAAAAATGTTATTCATTTATGTCTCTGCCACGATGTACTGGGTAGTATCCTAATAAATAAACGCATTTCAAATGTGCTCTGTAGTTTGTTTGAAAGTCTGTGATATCATTCAATATTTAAACCTTTTCAGAAACAGACACACTATTTTATTATTTGGAGTCTTGCCACTGACACAGTTTCTGTTAAATAAGGTCCACAGTGAGCAGATGGTTAGCGTAGCATAGCATTAAGACTCAAAACGGGAGAAACAGCTGCTTGTCCAAAAAAAAAAACTTCCTGCCGCCTTATCATCCTGTGATGCTGCCGAGCAACATGACCTCCACTCAAAACCACAACTTGTAGTTTTTAGATTGATTTGAGTGGTTGTACACAAAGAATATAAAGATTTAGATATTTTCTTTGTTCAAAAGAGGGAATAATTTGAATTTTTTTTAAATACTTCTACTCACTTTTCTGCAAAGATTGTTTCCTACACTCTCAATGTGAAGCTGCAGCCCACAGCTGATTAGCTGAGCTTAGCTTTTCCCATGGAGGCAGAGTAAAACAACTAGTCCAAATAATATGAATAATCAACCTTCCACTTCTAAAGCTCACTGTGTACGATTGTGCCTTTTTAACAATTTGTAAATATTAAACACATGCACGTTTCAAACCAAGGCTGTGATCCCCCTGGGCCTCTCGCTGTAGCACGTCTCAAAATTGCAGCACACTGGCTGTGATAAATAGGGATTTGCCAGGAATATAAAATGGCCATGGATGTCCTGAGCAGCGGGAGTCTCGAGCGTGTCCACAAGCAGAGGGGCAGTTGGAATGTGTGGGAATATGACACACACAGAGAGAGGACTGGTGTTTCCTACAGTAACCGACTACACCAGGAATGTGGGTCAGTACTGTCGGTGCTACAAGCTGCAGTGTAGTGAGGGAGATTACAACACAACCGCGCACGCACGTTGGGGTTAAGTGTTAATGTGAGCCGTCTCTGGGTCTGCGTGCGCTCCAGCCATTTTAGAGATGACAGCGGCAAATTGCGGTGATGATTTATGTTAAACCATGTCGTGTTACAGTGACTTGATGACATGATGCACATTATGATACCCTGAGCACCATAGAAATTAACACTAATATCCAATTAAATCAAAGTTAGACGGACCAGTAGAGTGCAAATGTGAGCGGTGAGCATTGTTAGCATGAAATTATGAAAATTCGGTACAAGCGGCAGACATGTGGAAGAGAAACTCATTAGGCCCTGACGTTCCAGCTGTCTTCATATCAAATTAGCAAAACACTTCATTACAGACTTTATTCCAATTGTTGCATCCTTTTAATTTGTGTTCTCTGATTTGTGAAAAAGGTAATTAACAAGAAAGCTTACATGTGTAGTGCCTTTCTTACTCAGAATTAATGGATTCTTCATATTTTGTTATATTCTTTTAAGAGCAAGCACACTGAAAACACATAATTTGAAATAAGACAATACCAGCAATACAACCTTAACTTTAGAAGTTGGCCTATTATTGTTGGGGAAAGGACAATCTACTAAGTCCTGCAGTATGTGTAGATGTAGGCCCATTTACCTGGGGTTCTAAAAGCTTTATCCCATTCCAGTGTAATATTTGGCATATAGAGTGCATCTGTCCGTTTTAACACCTATCTGTGTTGCGATTTGTATAATTGTGTCAAGCGATGGGGCTCTATGGAGCTAGAGATGCTTGCAAATATGCCCAGTGAATAAACAAGTATGAGTGCGGTGTCTGAAATGTCCTCTGCTGTCCGACTTCACAACTTCTCCCCTCATCTTCAGACGGACGTGTACAAATACACGCAGACACGCCCACGTACATGTGTTGTGCGTGTGCACGCGGGGCTCTTCTACATGCAGACACTGAAGCGTGTGTGCATCTGATAATCTGAGAAAGGTCATAGTCAGCTCATTTGTCCTTCATGCTTCCTGCTTAAAGACTGTAACTGGGGGAAGCGGCGTTCAGAATGTAGATGGCCTATATAGTGTTTCACTGCAGAGGAGGAATGCAGTGCCTCCACTGATGGGAGCAGTAAACGGCTTCTCCTTAAGGAGGAGGAGGTTGAAACAGATGCTGAGGGGTCACTAGCAGTCATATCTGCTTATGATTGATACATTTTGGTTGAATAGCCTGTTCCGATTTTTTAGGAATGGCTATTTGCATGAACACTAACGCATCATCCGAGGGAAAGAGCAACATACGGGATCACTGTGGTGGTGGCACAGACTGGGCGTAAACACTACAGGAATTAATAACTTATTCCACGATGATCACAAGTTGCAAAAGAGTTAAAGATGGAAAGTGCTTACCTCTGCATCCCTGCCCTCAAAGATGCAGAATATCGCCAGTCAGCATTCGGGGCTTTTGGCTGTGCGAGCAAGAGAGAGACAGAGAGGGAGAGAGAGAGAGAGGGTGGGGGGATGGAAAGATAGATAGAGAGAGGGAAGAGTGTGGGTTTAGTTTGCTCTCATACAGTGCAGAGCCAGGCTGGGCCATGGTCTCATCAATTAATCATCATGCATATCCCAGCTCGGTACGTGGTGGGAGCACTGCAGTTGTGTCTCCCCCTGTTGCAAGCACAGAATCATACACGCATGCGTACATATTGAGGTCCACACCGAGGGCTTTAAAAAGGGCAGTGAGTGAGAACCATATTGATGGGTTTTTGGACAGACTCTCACTCTGTGGCTCTGTAAATGGGAGCACTGGGAGGTTGATGCCCTTTCTCCGGACGCTGAGGCGTTTGTACAGACTTCCGTGTGTGTGTTTGTCTACAGCTTTGAGTAAATCTATTTGCTCCTGATGAACCTGTACTGAGGTGTTTGACACTCTGATCGGCCCTCTAGTAAATTGTTGAAAATAAGGATGATCCATTGTCGCTAGGGCAACCACATCCTCTGGTTAATCTTGGATCAGTGGGAAGAGCAATCACTCACAAATGTATTATTTTTCCAATCGTTCTTTCTACTCTATTTTCGTATTGGAGGAATAAATCTGCAGGTCATATAGATATTATTCACAATATGATAGAGATTTTTGGGGGGGTTAATTATTTAAGTGCATTCTAAGCCAAACTACATGTATCTAAGTAGTGATGAATGACGTTTTTTGGCCTATATCAGGCTGCCCTATGTGTTATCATGCTAGCCTCAGGATTACGCCTTTAAATTCCATAGAAACCTCATGGGGGGAAAAGTCCTATTTTTAATGAGCTAATCTTTCATTAGCATTAATTGTGCCTGACCCTTTCATAATGATTTTCCTCATGAGCTGGCGCCGTGCATATGCACTGTGTGAACTGACTGTGAACATTGGTAGCGCAGCCAACACTGGAATCTGTCAGCATCATGTGGGTCACAGCCTCAGATCTCAAGGACACTGAGAAGGAAAATCATGGGGTCTCAGACGCACGACCTGCTGGAGCAAGTGTCCCAGATAAAGAAGGCACATGTTGTTCCTCAGCTCAGTTCAGAGGGGAGTGTTCTCAGCCGGCCGCTCCAGCCTCTGTGTGTAAATCGAATTTGCGGGGCTAAGGAACACAGGCTGGAGGTTAATTCAATTTAGCCACTGCTAGACTTGTCTCTGTGAGAGATTTTGTCATTTTAGTACTAATGTACCAGCGACTGGTACATCATGATTCAGATGATGCATCCAGGGGTAAAATACTAACTTGAGGAGCCTTTGCTTCAACGATATAATACGATAAATAATGCTATTCCACAAAATCAGGATTCACCTGTTCAGGTTAGACTCGAATACAGACTGCTTGAATGCAAGATTAACAAGAATTCAGAATTTAGGAACTACACATTTGGATTATTCTGGCGAGAAAGGCAGGGCCCAGACTTAATTTTGCTAGGTTGAGTTTGTGCCTACTCAACACCTAACAGCAGTATTGTTACATTGTTGCCTTGATATTAATAGTTTTTTGTTAATTTAGAAGGCAACCACTGTTTCACACATCCAGAAGTCCTTATTAGTGAGGAACACTGTGACACTGAAGTGAGGCACAGCCTTTCAGAGCAGGAAAAGAAAACATTTAGGGTGTAATGACAAACTCTGACACAATATTTAGTCTCATCACACAAGTGCACATCTCTCCCACTGTCACTCGGGCAAACCAAAAAGTCCTTTTCAACAACCAATCAACAAGTCTTGCAATTGGTTTAGATTGAGTCACTTAACCCCCCGACTGCTTCAGTGTAACTGTTCAGTTTAACTCACTCACACTCTCTCTCACACCCACGCACAGAATTCAAGCCCACATGCACGGGGAACAGGGCGAGTAGTGAGGAGGGCGTGACCTGTTCTCGTGTAGATGTGATGACAACCTCAAACTGAAACTCAAATCTCTGAATCATCAGAAATAACACCGGAGCCCTGAAAGGAATCCGGACTGACACTGATGCAGTGTGAGTGCTGAGCTGAACTGGAACGAGTGACTGCACAGTACAACTGGGAGCTGCACAAAGAGAATGGCTACGTGCAGGAATATCATCATCTTGCAGCAGCCAAAAAAAACTGACTAGCAATAATGTGGATGTGCTTCAAATAGTTGTTTGCAACTAAATAACATTTAATTAAAATGTGATGTAGATGCAAACATTATGATTCTCATGTCCTCCTATAGGTTCGCAGACAAATATAAACATAAAGAGTTAATGACACACCTCTGGGCAGAGTTGCAGCGAGGCATCAGGCATACTCAGTCTGCGTACAAATCCACTCCCGCTGGTGAAGAAGCGGTCGGCACCGCTGCCCCAGGTGCCACTGATGGGACGTCCCGTGTTGTAGAACATGAAAGTGTCACTGCCAGAGGTGGCCGTCAGGCAGGTCTTGTAGCAGTAAGTCTTTGTCAGGGAGCCATTCCCCCGCACCTCGATGTAGTGAGGCTCCACTTTAAGGTCTCTACGAAGCATCACATTGCTATTGGGCTGTGCCCCGGCTCCAGCCGCACCTGGCGGACCAACACTTACGCTGTTGCTCCCGCCGTCTGGAGGGGGCTTCTGTGAAACGCAGCAAGGGGAGCAGGACCCAGGCTGGGTGCAGTAGGCGTGACAGCGGACAATGGCCAGCACCACCACGGTGACCAGGAACACAAAGGTGGTGGCGCTCAAGGCCACAATCAAGTAGAGGGTCACGTTGGAGAAGAGCAGGGTGCTGTGAGGTCGGATGATCCTTTTGGGGTCCGGGACCACTTTGGGCAGCACCTCCATGACAGCCACGTTGATGGTGGCGGTGGAGGAGAGAGCAGGCTGCCCATGGTCCTTCACTAAGACGGTCAGAGCAAAGGAGGTGGAGTTGTCCTCCAGGATCCTCCGAGTGGTTCTGATCTCACCGGTGTGTTCGTGGACCTTGAACAAGTCCAGGTCGGTGGCCGTATCCAGCAAGTACACCAACCAGGCATTTGGACCAGCGTCTGCATCGTATGCTACCACTTTGGTCACCAAGGCACCGGGCTCTGCGTTCTTTTGCACGGTCTCCAAGGAGCGCGTGCCATTGCCGGGAGGGTTGACTATCAGTGGTGCGTGGTCATTCTGATCCATTATGTAGATGTAGACAGTGGCGACGCGGCTGAGCGGAGGAATGCCCCCATCTTGGGCTTTGACCTGGAAGTGAAACTCTCTCAGTGACTCATAGTCGAAGGCTCGCAGGGCATAAGCCTCCCCAGTATCGGCCTTCACAGACACATACGAGGTGACAGGGATGCCATGGTTGTTGTCATTGAGCACTGTGTAGGTGATGCGCGCGTTCTCCTTGATGTCTGCATCTTGAGCTTTCACCGTGCACAAAGACGCCCCGGGGCCATTGTTCTCACCCACATAGACCGTGTACGAAGTCTGCTCAAATCGAGGTGGGTTGTCATTGACATCAGCCACGTCCACCTGTATGGTCTTTTGGGAGGAGAGGGGAGGGTTTCCTCCATCCGTGGCACTCAGAGTGACATTGTAGGCATCAGTGGTCTCACGGTCCAGGAAGGCTGAGGTAACCAGAGTGTAGTAATTTCTGAATGACTTGATCTTGAAGGGAAGGCCTGCTGGGATCTCCAGGCTCACCTGCTTGTTCGCGCCAGAGTCCCGATCGGTAACGCTAATGAGGGCCACGACTGTGTCAGCACGGGCGTCTTCTCTCACAGGGCTGGACAGGGATGACAGCACTATCTGAGGGACATTGTCATTCACATCGACCACTTCCACCACGACCTTACAGTGTGCTGGCACGGCCCCGGGTCCCTTGTCCATCGCCTGGATGTACATCTCGTAGGAGTTGGTCTCTTCGTAGTCAACATTGCTCCTCACTCGTATTTCTCCCGTGTTAGTGTCCATGCTGAACATCTGCCTCACTCTCTCTGGCGTGTAGCTGCTGAAGGAGTAATACACCTCTCCATTTGTGCCCTCATCCAGATCACTTGCATTCAGCTTGATTACCAAGGTGTCTTTGGGTGAATTTTCCAGCAGCTTCACCTTGTACACTGAGCTGTCGAAGAGGGGGACATTGTCATTTGAGTCGAGGACTCGGATATTGATTTTAGCAGAGCCTGTTTTCTCTGGGGTCCCACCATCCACAGCACTTAGAATGATTTGGTGGTAAGGCGTCTGTTCACGATCCAGGGGCTTCTTGAGCACAAGCTCGATGTGCTTTGTGTTAAGGGAGGGTTTGTTGGATACCAGCGCGAAATGGTCGTTTGTGCTGAGCTGATACATACGAACTGAATTGGACCCGACGTCCGGGTCCTGAGCGTTTTCAATCGGGTACCGAGTTCCCGGCAAAGCAGATTCTGTGATTTCCAGTTGGTACTCTTCTCTGGGGAACTGCGGCGCGTTATCATTGGCGTCCACAATCTCCACCTCGACATGGTGCACCTCGCTGGGATTTTCGACCAGCACCTCCAGATTAATGAGGCAGGTGCTGGACAGATCACACAGCGCCTCCCTGTCGATCCTCTCATTGACGAGCAATTTCCCGTTTTTGGGGTTGACAATCACATATCGTTTGCCGCTGTTGGAGGTTACCTTAATTTTTCGGGTGGCGAGCTTTCGAATATCCAGCCCCAAGTCATGCGCCACATCACCGACCAGTGCCCCATTTTCCAGTTCTTCCGGAATAGAGTAACGTAATTGTCCGCACGAAAGGCCACAAAATAAGGAAAATATCACAAAATAAAAAGGCACATTATTCCCTATCCGGTTGCATATCCCCGCCACAGCCATTGCAAGCTCACAGGATCCACAGACGTATTAAACGCAGCCTTCCGCCTTTTTAGCTTGCAGTACCTCGCATCCCAGCACCTCATTAAGGTGGGCTAATTGGTCTCCCGGTGAATGAAACAGAAGCGGCTCATCCATCGTGTGACCGGGCTGAGGTGAATCCTCCTCAGCGCACCCATATTTCCTTTGTCCGCGATGAGCTTTTTTTTTGTGTCTCCGATGCGCGCTGCTGACGGGTGTGTTTCCCTGCTGCTGGAGCTGTGAACTCCGTCAAGACTGAAGAATGTTGCCCCTGCAAACCGGAAAAGAGAGGCCTGCCTTTCAAAATAAGGCGACGAAAATGTCAATTGTCTCTGTCACGTAGCCGTAGTACAGGCTTAGAGAGTTAAAACTTTAGAGCTCCTTCAGTTAAATGTGCCAAAACAAAGAGCTGTGCGTAATGGTTTGATATTTGTTTGTTTGGGGTTAATTCTAAACTTAAAGGGTTTTTCCAAGATTGTTTGTCTATTTGGAATAAATAAACAATTATTTCGGCTGTATAACTCTTTTTTATTTTGTTTAAGTCACCATACTCAATGTGCCATAGCAGCTCTGCGTACAGCCAGTCTCTCTCAGTATGAAGCGCGTACTAATTTATCTGGGATTTATTTTGAAGAAGACTAACCGGAACATTCGAAATTCAATATAGCTGGCTTGACCTTTGAGGGACCGTATCCCACCCTAGCGCGCACCCAGACTTCAGCTCTCTCCTCTCCGCCGTGGCGCAGCTGCCCTCCTCCCACCCCACCCATCTCTCTCTCCTCCTCTCATCCCTCCATTGCGACGGCGGTGTATGGTCTGGGAGTTAATGAGCAACATACACATTAAATGCCCCCCCCCCCCCCCCCCCCCCCAATATGAAGGAGAGGCGACCACACAGAACGGCTGCATCAATTTGTAATGCATTCAGCGACACCAGTCACTCAGTTTGTAAAAATGAATCACAACTGTTGTGCAGCACATGGCTTGAACATCCATTGAGGACTTTTGCTGGAATGGAGAATATAACCCAGTGATTTGGCTCATCGTGCGTAATTCTTACTGTTGCGCATTAAGGCGAGGACAGGACTAATGTGAGGAATATTCAGCATCAGCTCCTCTAAAATGAAAAATTCATACGGAAAAAACGTGGTCGCAAACATGGACACATGTTATGTGGCTCGTATATGTGTGTCTTCCTTTGTCTGTACAGGCCTGGACGCTGGAGTCGTAAGGAGGCTTAATTTGCCGGTAGCGATTCTGCGGCGCAGCCCCGCACCGCATGTTGAGCGCTTGGCTCAGGCGCAGCGCGGAGAGAAAGCCTCGCTCTGACAATCACAACCTTCCCTCCACATGGATCACTGTCAGTGATAGACCTCAGACTGTCAGGTCACATAATCGTATTTAAGATGCCTGTGGTCGACCCTATAATGCACGAGACTCATTTCCTCTCTGCAGAATATGTCCTGAAGAGAAACATGATATCGGGGTGTAGCTATAGAAACAGTGCTACTGGTGGTGTGCAGAGAACATCCTAAAAAAAATAAAAAATGTGATATATGTATATACACTGGCTGTGTAATTATAGCCTGCATGGTGGAGAAGGGGGGAGACTCTATGGACGACAATTGTGTATTGTCTACAAGGTTCATTCTCATTTGCATCCATTAAAAAAAGCAAATAAATGATCGTCAAGGAATTAACTGTCAAATCAATACAGCCATAGACAAAACTAGAATACCGGAGAAAGCATGCGCCCCGCCCCCTCTTAAATTTGCATGTGCACCCCTCTTACTGAACTGGACAAATCAGAGTAACCCAAAGGTGTGAATGTGTTGCTCCATGTGTGTTACAAGATGACATGACGAGAGTGTTCACTGTATCTCAACCAGAGCATGATGAGACATGGCTACAACCCCCTCCCCCTTGAGACCCCCGCAGAACAGGCAGCTATAGAAACTGAAGGGATGGATATTTGGAAAGGTTGATATCAGGGCTGGCGTTTTTTAGGATGACATGGTAAAAGTTAACACTGCAAAATGCTGGTAAGACACATTTAGTAAAAAGCAGTTCCACTAAAGCATCCAGGGCAGTTTGTAAGTCTTAGAGTTGTTCTCATCAAGTGTTGTGCTCACTTAACTTTTTGACATAATGTCACACAAACCTTTGTCTCAAAACTGGAAAATAATGGAGGTTATAAGGAGTACACATGCTCATGGGTATAACATTTGTTCTACGCATTTATTTTGTGTTTGTGTTCATTTACTATGGATTCCGTGCTGGAGGCAGGGGTCCTCACGTCAGGAAGTTGTAAGGGACTGTTTTGAGGAAAAGCTGCTCTCAAATACTGACAGAGCTTTCACACAATTCTGTGTCTGACCTTCTTTTTCACGTGCTGAATGTGGGTCGTTACTTACACATTTACCAGGAACGTGTCTGAGAGCAAAGGAAGCATCTGCAAAGAATCTTTTCAGCACCAGGGACAGCTGTTGGTGCTCAACGCGAGGAGCTGTCCCTGGTGCTGAAAAGATGAATTGGTGGGTGAGGAGGCAACAAATCTCTTTTTACAAAAGATAGCGGCGCAGTTTTGTGATTACTGTTATGATTACTTCTTTAAGGAAGTTTTATCATGCGTTTGACCTGGTTTGTGATCTTTGCATGTAGAATTATAATCCAGTTAATCCCTTTATTGAATTAAGTTAGATGTAATGAACGTGTATGGCTTAAAAGTATTTGTTATTTACCAGTAGTGTACGGGGCCACCGTAGTATGGGCCACAACCTCTATTTACTTCAGATTAAAATGGAATCTATATATGCATATGTTAATAAAATGAGTAAATTCCCATAATAACATCGGTTACAATATGAACAGATCATCCTCAATTAGGACTAAAATAAGTCCTTAGAGCATTCTTATGAATGTGAAAGTATTATCTAAAAGGGTGAAATGTCATCAATAGAGATACAAATATAATCATCATTATGACCTTTGCTCTATAACAGGATGATGTAAAAATCCATGCTGATGTAAACATTTTGAAACTACCTGTTTTATTCTCAGTCTTAACTTTAAAATATGTCCATGTTGCTGCATATTGATTTAGAAAAAACCTCTTTGTATAATATGTTTACCACTTAAATAAACACTGCTATGGAGACATATTGAAAAATAAGTGAATCATAGAAGATGAGTCTACACCGGGGATTACTTATTAGTAACCACAGCTCTCTTGTGTAAAATTTGGGGTAGAGCCTGGAGATAACAGCGATCAGACAGTGAATGAATTAGCAGCCATGGCTTCATGTCCCAAACAGGAAACGGGAGTGGGGGAGCTCATGGCTCAGGAACAGCTGCTATAAACAATGTCTTGATACAGTCATTGACACGCATTGAATATTATAGAGTCAGTATCAATATTTGTGTGTGAAAGGGAACAAAATAACGTTATTACATTATTTTAGGTTGAAGCGGAGGTCTCGCATATGTGTCCAAAACAGACAAGCAAAGTCGGTCACAACAGCTGGCAGGGAATGGCTGTCCTAATGGCCTCAAGCAGAATAGATCACTGGCTGAATGCATCTCATGGAGGAGAGCCGTAATGGCTTCTTCAAATAATCTATCCACAGTCCAAGATATTATGTCGTCATGGGAACAGAAGTTTACCTAATAAAACAAAAATGAATACATACCAGTTCATAATAAAACAATGTCTATAATATAGATAAAATGTTCTAAACAAGTACAGTATCAATATAATGTATCTAGCCCATGACAAAAAACGAAAAAAGTAAAACCCAAGGAAAGCTGATTGAAATAATTTCAGAGATAAATCATTTCAGCCTCCTCAATCTGCGCTGGGTAGGATCCATAATTCTGTTGTGATAATGGGAAATGGAAATATATCTATTAATGAGGACAGAATTATATAAAATCATGCATGTAGTCTACATTGCTCTTGTACTTAAAAAAAAGAAAAGCTCAGAGTTTTTGAGCTTGACTTTTGAATTCACCAGTAACACACTCGTACACGCCGACTGCACAACAGCAAAGATCCTGTTCAAAGGATTTGAATTGATAGAATATGCATTGGATTCAAATACACACTGCTGATTGTTCACCTGCCTGACAGTCGCGACCATTTTGGATTTTCTTTCCTTTTATTGTGCATAGAGCACTGTTTCCATAGCAACAACAATTTGATGAATGTTTCCGTGCCAGTTGTTCTAAATTTGATGCACCATCCCCACATGTGCTGATTTACATGTCACCATAATGAAAAGGCAGAGGATGCCATGATACTCGCGCACTCCAAAAACGCAACAACTGTGGATTTCCTTTTGCAATTTGTATTCATTATATGGATATACATTCTATTGTGAGTTAAATGACTGGGCAGCAGAATGGAGTAGTTGTTGTGGAGACAGCTGCAGTGTCCTTGAGCAAGTCCGTCTGTCCGTGTGTGCACGGGATGTGACACAAATTCACTCTTACAAATATGACCCTATCATTAATTAAGAATATTATGATGCACCTTTGTGTAAGTTTTGTAGACAGACAGTTGTCTTTACAGATATATGCAGAATAGTACATATGAAGGACTCCAGCTCACATGTAGTCGTCTAAAACCAGCAGCACAGGATGGCCAGCCCATGGCAACGGCAGCCACACACACAAACACACGCACGCTGCGAATAACGGGCTACAGGCATCACTTCAGATGGACCAAAGATGACACTGCACTTAACTCCATCGTAGTACTCCCGATCAGCGAAGTCTACTTCTCCGGTCAATGCTTCCCCCTGTGGATGTGGACCCCATTCCTTATTAATGCTTACACTTCTTCATATAAATACTGCAATAAATAAGCCATAAATTCCCTCTAATCTACAGCAGCATTCGCCTCAAAGAAACAAAATCCCAACGATGGAACATACAGGCAGCGAGGCAGATCTTCTCCACTGAGATCTCATAGATAAACATCACAGACTTTGAAATTCTGTAATGGATTTGTTTTCCTGTCTCGTTTCATTAAAACAGAGTGACAACCTCTTCATATTTGTGTGTCCACTCCATTGTAATAACTGCTATATCTTTTTCCACATCCCAGTCACGAAACTAAACCACACATCATCTCTCCCTCCGGACCTCGGCTCGAGCTGCACATTACTGGACACTTTCTCTCGTCACTCTATCCCTCCAACTGTAGTGCAAGTCAAAGCTCTAGGTGATAAGACTCATGACCCCATTGTGCATGGGCTGCAGCCAGGGTATCCTCTCCACTGATCTGACTCACTCTCACAAATGGGTCAAGCACCCACAGCCCGTCTATACTTTGACTGATGTCTCTTTGTTTCTAATAGCAACATGGGATAATGTATAATATCCATAGGTGGAAGTGATAGTTTATGGTCTCAGCATTGAGTCCTACGCTCATGCTGCCACTGTTGTTACTGTTTTTTACACTTTCTATTTACACGCTGATATTTTTATATAATATTACACTTTTGTATATTTATATCTTTGCTGGCCTCCTACAATTGTATTGTATATAGTATAACGATTATAAACTTCATGACCTGTTTATTACTAATCTACTCTCCACAGAACTGAATTTATGTCTGCTTTATCTCCATAGGAAACATATGCAAATCAGATTTCTGTGTTTTGATTCCTGTCTCAAACTGCACCTACAGAACCAGTCTGAACTGGCTCAGTCGAACAGCCTTGGTTCTCCTGTATAAGATCCTTGCATTTGACTGTTCTACATCTTCACTCTGAGATCCCTGTGACTCTCTGTGTTGATCCTTTTTGCAGAAAGCCCCTATTAAAATACACATAAACAAATTTGGTATCCCAGCTTCGACATAAGAAGCGAATTAACTGTGATTTCCACTGGTTATAACACTCACCTCCTTTTCACACACGGGTGACACATCACTAATCCCGCAGTTCCCTCCTCCAGGTCTAAAAACACAGGCAGGGGGCACCAGAGAATACCTTCTTCCAAAATGTAAATGCTTCAGCTCAAAGTCATTGTTGCCATCTGCAGTCTTAAGCAGGGAAATGGTCTTTGTTTGTACAAACAAGTTGGGACAAACACAGCAGGAAACTAGTTTTAAGTTTAACATCAATGTCTGAAAGTCTCTCCACTGTCAATAACTGATTTTATATTTGATCAGATCTCATATTTTCATAGTGACCAAACATCGGGTAAATCCATTTAATCCGGTTAAAATATGCTTAAGCAGCTTGCAGCCTTCTCTGGATATATCCTTTTTTTTAAAATATTCTAATCCAGTATGGGATCAATACACCGCACTCTACTTGTGTATTTCAGGGCAAACAAAAAGCACAGCACAAAGAACTGCTGATGGTGTATGATGGGGTGCCTAATGTAAACCACTTCAACACCACACCATCTCAATAACTGCTCAGAGAGGCGAAAGTTTTTCAGTACGGATGTTTTTCCGTGACGAATGCACGAACACTGTGAAAACACTCCTAGGTTGTAAGAGCTCTTGTTTCCACCTAAGACTTCTCTCTATAATACAATGCACATAATTAGTAATTAGATACATCATTCAGAGTCTATTCCTTGATGTTGTAATCTGGCCTGTTTCTCTTCAGGGTCACGTTGGGACTACAAGTGCACTTCCCATCCTGAGCATGATAATCAAACTGAATGGCTGTTTAATTGAATAACAAACATGTGGGTGGCTATTCACAGCTGCCCTACATACTACAATACTGGTTAGAGATAGCTGTACGGGTGCAACAGTTTTCCAAGTCTCCTCGCAGAGTAAATAATTAAGATGTAAGATTTCCTCAAGTATGCAATTTAACCAATGTCACAGCGGGTTTGCACAACGATCTCATAACCGTGGACAGCACCAGTTCTGAGCATGTGACTCACTGGGGAGGAGAAGAGATGTATTACAGCGACATTCAGAGTGTAGCCACAGGTGCCCCGCTAATTCCCACTGACCTACTTCCTATTCTTTTAAACGAGCAAAGTAACCAGAGGACCTTAAGGCCTCCACAATAGTTTGGCTAGTTTTGCAAAGTGCTTTGGTGCGGCTGTGAGTGGTGAACATTGCTTTACCAGCTTGAAGCTTTGGAATACCGTGTTCCAAATCACTTCTTACCTCTGAGGTTATGTTTTCACCCCTGCCCAGTCGCGCATTGGTTTGTTTATTTGTTTTTAAGCATGATTACTCAAAATCTACTGGACAGATTACCTGGGAATTTAGTGGACAGATATAGTTTGGGTCCGGGAAAGATCTATTAAATCTCGGATGCTGATCAGGTGGTAAATGTATCAATTGTGATCGTTTTTTTTATCATTTTCCTAGATTTCCTAGAAAATAAATTCATGGTTCTTGATGAAAAAAAGCAGGCCTGTTTAGGGGACTGATATTTAAGAGGGTGTCCAACTTGGGGCAGATAGATCAGATTTAAGAGGACTGTTGGGACTTGGCGGAGGCATACGCTTTAAAGTGCTATTCTATATGGATATTTCAGTTGAGTGTAAAACTCATGTATATGAGTGCTGAATGCAAAAAGGGTTTAGGAGTTTGGGTTGGATTTAGGATTTGGGATTATATGATGTGAGCAATCGCATTTGCATTTCTAATTAGTATTAATAAGCAAATCCATTTCAAACGCAGACCACAAAAGAAAACTTGAAGGCTCTGGTTATGATGGGAATTGTTGTGATTATCTCAAATCTGGGGGGCTCTCTGACATCAGTCTGCTGTAGGACCACGGACTGCCATGTGTGGTCACACTGAAGAGCAGCAATTTGGCTTTGGGCCTTAACTAATCCTGACAAAGCTATTATTTGTCTGCTTTGCAATATAAACTGCAGGCATATCGCCTTTATTTAGTTTTCAATTTCCAAGAATTATTACAGAGCGTTGTACAGAGAAACTGGGTCAGAATGTGTGTGTGTGTGTGCGTGTGTGAGAGGGAATTTCAGAGCGAGAGAGTGAAAGAGAGAGATGTGTGTGTGTCACAATGGAGAAGTCACTTCAGTTCCATCTTTCATCACAAGCGAAACAGAAAGACGGATTAAAAAGCTTTATTCAAACTAGCATGATCAGGCAGAATATTTACGCCAAATAAGCAACATCAAAATCTGACAATTAACTCAACTTGAAAATAAAGCAAGGCCATTCTCTCCCATATTGTCTTTGATCCACTTAGTGGGATGGAGCTGGATTATGTCTGATGCAACTCTGGAAGCGTTACTGTACAATCTGTACTGGCAAATCAACAGAGGAAAAGAAAGAAAACTGAGCTGCACACACAAATGAGAAATAACACTTTTTTTTCTTTTTTTTTTACTATATCGAGCACAAGCACCCTGTGTGCCGTCCGATCACAGAGAATACAGAAGATATCAAAAAAGTCTACTGTATAAAAAACACAAAGTATAAAGCAGTTTATTTTACAGTTCTCTACTGGTTCCAAACCAAAAAGGCTGAGTCCCTATATCCAACATCTCCTATTCAAGGTGGTATTTTCTCGTTGGGATAAACAAATGCTATTATTTCATTCATCAACAGTCTCAGATACAGAATCTTTTACAATGCGGAAGGCACGCAAGGGGCTCATCTTTTCTATATATATATATATATGTGCAATTTATTAATTCTTTAAAAACTGTTGGAATCAATCGGTTCTGGCACCGCGTATGACATGTTCTCCACAGCGAGAGATGCCTTATTAAATGACACCATGAGTCAGACAGATGCTTGTGTTTATGTGCTCAGCAGCCTGGTCTAACAATGAGAGGGGTTAGATTTCCCTGACTCAGACTGTTACCCGATACGTCTGAAGACTGCGCTCACATCAGGAACAGGGCTTACATTTCAAAGTGCCGTCATCTGCTCGGCACTTTTCTCTGCACCCTATATGTGATCAGCACCATTATTTGTATTATTTCTTGCAGGATCAGTGCAAGAATACTGCACCTATAAATAACACAATGTTCTTCATCTCAATACGCCTTAACCAATTATCTGTAAGTAGTTTTGCACCCTAATGATGGATCCTAATAAGATCCTGGTTTCTGAGAAAGTCCTGGGCTTCACAGTAGTGCACCTGCCCTACTGTCTGAGGTCAAGAAAAGTACTCTTGTTTTAGTTAAACATATGTACACTATCAAAAACAACATCGTCTGCACTAAACTACAAAAACGCAACACAAAAAACGCCCTTAAAGAAGCTCACGAAAGCAGCATTAATAGTCAATACGTAAAATATCTATAAAAACATGTAGTCATAAAATGACACCTTGCTTTATATTCCCTTTTTACCATGGCAAAGATAAATACATTTCAATAATGTTGCTCTTTTCATTTAACTTATCATTTAACACATTTTCTGTTTAATTTCCAATGATTGATAATTTGAACCATGTGCAAATTAATAAATGCAGTGAATAGTTGGTTGTGCAGTTTCATCAGCCTAGGGAAACGAAGGATCTAATAGCTTATGCTGCATGTGTGATAAGCAAAATCTTATTACAAAGAAAAGTCAATTTTGACACTATTTTGAATGGATTTGAACCATAGGGCCCATTCTAGTACCAGCCCATTTTGGGATGTCATGGTCCCACTGTATTAATATTTCACCTGAGGATACAATTGCCTCATGCACCCTGGCTCGGAACAAGCTTCTGAAGCTATTCTGTTTGAAAACAATCAATGTTCCAGTGTTGTTGTGTTTCCCTAATACACCAATATGAATGAGTGCACAGTCAGATACTGTACAGCAGCACACATCTCTGTAAAGTATAAACTGCACTTCTGCAGGTGTCAGAAATCTAAAGAACTGCATTATCTACAATCAAATAAAAGTCTGTGTCTCAATTCAGGGCCTGCATCCTTCGGAGGCTGCACAGCTGCACGACTAGGCCGACCTATTAGGAAGGTTGTTTCAACTGCAGACGACCAACGCTTCCTTCTATCCCAAAGAAAAGAAGGGTCCAACGGGAGAATCCTTCCTGGCCCAACCTTTCCCAGGGTTCATTGCGGTTCAGTGACGAACAATTTTTCAAAGACGTAATGGCGCCGGCCAGCGACAAGACGGCCAATGCTTAAACTCAACCTAACTTCCAAAGGACAGCCAAACTTTCTTGGAGCTAGGCAACAGCAATGGGGGTGGGACAAGCTGATGACAAGCACGGAAAACCTGACCAGACCGTCACATCTCGGTCCGGCCCGCTCAGTCGTGGATCGCCTCCTCCAGAGGATGCAGCCCAGGACTCGAGACACACCTGACGTATCTCCTGTTTGTTTTTTACCTCTGTTTTACAGTTTTGTTTTCTTTCATTCTCTTTTTGTCATTTTCTCACATTCGTCACTGTTAGAACAACAAACATTGTAAAAAAAAAAAACCTTATCACCGATTATTGTCATTGTAAAGTTATTAGTTGAACGAGCCTCGGTAAACAGCAAGACTCATAATACAGTAGAATTGTTTTATCAAAAAAAGAAAAGGAACGAAAGATAAATACCAAGTGCAAAGCCTGAATCAATGACAAAACCAGCTACAGTTGTGTATTCACCAGGTTTATGGAAGAATCATATTCACCCTGTTTCATGTGTATTTATAATTAGACGTGTTTGCTGAAGAAATGTTGCATGATCGTGACCCTACAGATGGTTTTAAGAACGATACGGCATAATGTGACCCTGGAGAGAAGGCAAGTTCCTCAACTGAGGAGCTTCAAAGCGTTGAGGAGAAGGGGGAATTACTACATGTAGCCACTCTAGTAATGTCCAGATATTCTGCCATGAATGATTAAGATTCCTATCTTCCGAATACTTGAAAATACTTTGTAGAATCATGCAGATTCATGCTTAGAAGAGAAAGAAAAACAGGTAGAAAGCTGAGGCGATTGGTGGTCGATGTTCGTATGGGGCGGGGGGGTTTGGAGGAACTGGAAAGAAAGGAGCTTTGGAGCCGAGAGACTGGGGGAGGACATCTTCTTCTTTTGCGAGTCACAGGGGGAGAGTTTCAGCCACAGCTTCCCACGAAGAGATGATTATATCATGGCAGTTCTCTCCTGGGTTCCTGCTGACAGAAACAAGAAACAAAAAGAAAAAAATTAGCAACGAGAGAAGGTCAACCTCAATATAAACTTGTAGAAAGTCCCCACTCCGGCAACAGTGGATTGTGACTGGTTACTGCCACCACTGGTTACTGCCACCATCGTTGACATGTTGTTGGCTCTCAGGTTTAGCTGATCTTGGGTAAATATTTTGCAATTTTTTCAAATCAGTGGTTTTGATTATGAATTTTACAGGAAATCCTCCGGAGAAATCCGTCAGACTAACTTTCAGAGTTAAAATAAAATACGACAAAGCCTATTAACTACTACAGGGTGGGGGGTGTAAATAAAGCATGCACAAGCAGGCATCACAACGTGCTATTTTGTATTTGGTGGAACGATATTACAGCTAAAGATGGGAAGAATAATGTTTTATTGAGATATAAAATTTGGTCGTGCAGAGATAGTGTGCAGGGATGTGGATGAGGCTTTCCTGACGTAACACGCTGAGAACCTATTCAGGACAATTCATTCTTTAATCCCTTTTTTCCCCCTCTATCTGTGCCATCACTTTGCCCCGAATCTCTGCCAAGCCAGCCAGATGTGCACACCACGTATCTGACCAGCAGCTAAGTTTTATTCTAATCTCAGCTCTCTGTATAAGCTGATAGGTTTTCTTACTCGAGAGACTGGCCAATTTAAATTTTAGCGCTCACAATGGCGTCGGATTGGGTTTGAGCAGAGTTGTTGGATTTGCGAGGGACGGCGGCCCTGGCCGAGGTCGAACAGGAAATGAGCTGATTCTGCTCTGTTTTATAGGGAAAATGTGTCGACTGAGGGATTACACCGAAGATTTGCTTTCGGGAACTGTGACAAAGTTTTGGAGCCGAACCAAACATGTATAACAAACAGGAAAGGATAGAAAACATCTACACACTCATAGTGGATCTACAGAGTGTAGTCAGCAACCAGCATACCTCCAGTTGTAGAATGGACTTCCTTTCATTTTGAGTACTTAAGAATGGAAAAAAGAGACAAGTTCAGTGCGTAAAACTTCGACTCACACTTCCAATACAAACGCACAAACACAAGACACACTGTCGCTCTCTCTCTCCCTCTCCCCAGATGCACCTGTGCGTTTATGCATATTCATAGTGTTTAATCTTTCAGAGCGTCACGTGCTGCAGTTTAGTCTGCAGGTCCAGCTGTACAAAGACAAACAACATCTGGATCGGTATCAGCGCTTCCACACTCGTTCACAGCCGACTGCGAGCCGGGGCAGCACTGCCAGAGGCTCGACAGCCCCCATCCCCCCATACCCCCCCTCCAGCACCATATGCATCTCATTTCATTCAGCAACACGTCTCTGTCCTTGAAGAGAGAGAGAGAGAGAGAGAGAGAGAGAGGCCCCTCCATGTCTGGGCCTCTTTGAAGTACTCCCCCCCCTCTCTCTCTCTCACCCACTGCTTATGCTCTGCCTGTGTGTTATATGCATCTGTAATAAATGACCTACATACTACATTAGACATCGAACAGTGGCACATTTTCAGTTTGGGCTGGAGTGTGGGAGGGGGGGTATTTGTTTAGCCTGATTATGCATTGAAGTGCTGATACTCTGCTCGGGAAACACACAGATAATGAACATCAGCATGACTATGGTCTTATCTTGGTTAATACTAATTGCCCTGATTCTTCTTTCTGTTGCCTTCATAAGTGCATTATCTTCTATTATATATTTCCGTTGAATAGATGTAATTTGTCAAGAAAATATTTTGATCAAATTCTATAGTTTACACCATCACCATCGATGATTCGGTTTTCATTTGTATCACATTTGAATTATAAATGTATATATTGAGAGGTCTCTATACAGTTCAGTAAATTAGCTCATGTTTTTGTATATAATGTCAATCGAGTAACCAGTAACAATAGCTGTCGGATAAATGTAGTGGAGTAAAAATAATTATATATTCACTTCTTAAATGTAGAAGGTGAACATGTAGAAATTGGTATCAATAAAAAAAAAAAAACGTAATCCTTGCTACATGCAGTACTTAACCAAGTACAGTACTTGATTAAATGTACTTAGTTACTTTCCCCCACTGCTATTTAGAACTGCATAGACCTTGAAGATGATCTCTTGCCCCAAATTAAATATCATAAAAATGTATTCATGAAATGTGCGTAACCTAAAATAACCAGAAACACAACATTTAGATATTTGACACTGACAAAACATGTGTCTACTAGATTAAATATACTACTGACCTATGTGAAATGTGTGAATTACTTTAAAACAGGGATGTATTTAGTAGTAAAGACTTTACTTTTGACCTGCAACAATTATTGACAGTTTTACCAACTTGCATCCACAGAATGCAAGTTGGGGTTTAAAATATTGTCTCACATCTGTTTATCAATCATCAGTTTCAGTTTAACTCGCAGCCATGTCAAGTCATACATACCTCCAGTGTGGACGCTCTGGAGTCTGTGGTCTCACTTGGCCCTATGCTCCTGGGTATACTGGACACAAAGTACCCAGCTCCTTTTGGGATTATGGGCTGTCTCATCACCACTTTGCCTTTCCTGGTCTCTGCGAGGAACAAACTGTACCAGTAGGCATCGCTGGAGATCAGGGTCGAATCTGCGATGGTGGAGCTCCTCTGGCTGATCATGCTGTTTCTGCTGATCACGCTGTTCCTATTGGCCGGGGGCATCTTTAGCACCTTCGGCTTTGGTTTTTGACACTTCAGCACGATAATAACCAGGATGGTTATCAGTAGCAGAAATGACACAGCTCCTAAACCGATCACCAAGTACAAGTTCAGGTCTGTGAAGAGGTCATATTCTAGTGGCAACTCTGTAGTCTCTGAAAAGGACCTGACGTGCTCCACTGTGGATATCTTGATGGTGACAGTGGCAGAGAGCGCAGGTTGGCCATTGTCTTTGGCAACGATGACAAGCCGCTGTTGTCTTGGGTCTCTGTAGCTGAACATCCTCGTCGTCCGGATTTCACCGTTATACTGATCGAGACTGAAGAGGGACGAGTCAGTGATCTGCAGGAGCTGGTATGTGACCCTCGCGTTCTGCTCCGAATCCGCATCAATAGCAATCACTTTGGTGACCAAGTGGCCCTTGTCTGTGGACCTGGGGATCACCTCCTCTATCAAGGAGCCCCGCGCCCGCCAAGGTGATACTATGAGCGGAGTGTTGTCATTTTGGTCCAGAATGATGATGTGAACTGTCACGTTGCTGCTCAGCGGGGGAACACCAGAGTCTCTCGCCTCGATGTGGAAGAGGAACTCCCTCTCCCGCTCATAGTCAAAGGTCTTCAGGGCATACAGATCCCCGTTCTCAGGGTTGATGGAGAACAGCATTGACATAGACGTGTTGACAATCTCCTTCTCCATTATGAAATAGACCAAGTACTGGTTCTCATTTAGATCGGGGTCTAATGCACTTAGAGATGTCAGCAGCGCCCCTGGTACGTTGTTCTCCACCACGTGGATTGTGTAGAAGGACTGAGAGAACATGGGTGCATTGTCATTGACATCAAGAATATCTAAGGTGATGGTTTCGTTTTCACACAGGGGCGGCGAGCCTTTGTCCGTCACCCTCAGTATGATTTCATATTTGCTTATGACCTCTCTGTCCAGAGGCTTTGAGAGCAGCAGCTCAAAGTAACCCTCCGAGGATTTGTTGAGAACGAACGGTAAGGTTCTCTGTTGACTCAAGGTGAGCTCCACTTCGCCGTTGGCTCCAGAGTCCCTGTCGCTGACGGTGACCACCGCGATCAGCGCCCCCACAGAGACATCCTCGGTCAGTGCACTTTTCAGAGACTTGACTGTCACCTCGGGGTAGTTATCGTTCACGTCGGTGATGAACACCATCACTTTGCAATGGCCGGACAGCGGGTTGGCCCCTCTGTCCTGAGCCTGTATGTGCATCTCAAAACTTTGAATCTCTTCATAATCGATCACCCCCTTCACCCTGATTTCACCTGAGTCTGGATCGAGGGAGAAGAGCTCCTGCGTCTTCTCTGAGGTGTACAGTGTGTATGAGTAGATCAACTGGGCGTTTGTGCCCTCATCCAAGTCTGACGCGTTTAACTTCAGGACCACCGTCCCCGCAGCCGTGTTCTCTGACATGTTCACTGCGAACACCGGCTGACTGAACAGGGGGGCGTTGTCATTGATATCCAGGACATTAATGATGATGTTGGCTGTGCCGGAGCGGGGAGGCACCCCTCCATCCACAGCGGTTAAAATCAGATTATGAACTGAATGCTCCTCTCGGTCCAAATTACCCCTGAGGACCAAATCGACATATTTGGAGCCATCGCTGCCAGTTTGTATGTCGATGACAAAGTACTCGCTCTCGCTGAGATAGTAGGTCTTGATTGAATTGGCCCCCACGTCCGCATCCACGGCGTTTGTCAATGAAAACCTCTCACCGGGAGGGGTCGCCTCCGAAATGTCCAAGGGCATCGTCTTCCTGCGAAACACGGGCGCGTTGTCATTAATGTCCATGATCTCCAGCTCGATGTTGAAAATGCGAATGGGGTTCTCGAGGATGACGTCCATTTTCAGAAAGCACGAGGTTGTCTTGGTCGTGCAGATGCTCTCCCTGTCGATCCGCTCACGGATGATCAGCTCCCCCGTCTCTTTGTTGATGTCGAGGTAGTTTTTGCTGTGGATGACATCGAGCTTCGCGCTGCGCTGCACCAGGCTGCGAACATCCAGACCCAGATCCGTGGCCAGGTTGGCAACAAAGGAGCCCTCTTCCATCTCCTCCGGAATAGAGTAGCGGGTGATGGAGAGCGCACATCCCCACAGTGCAATAAACGTGAAAACGGCCACATTCGAGCGTGTCCGTGCAGGTGCAAAGATACGCGCCATCGTTAGAATATATTAGAAAAGATAGAAATGAATCAGATCCGCCCTCACGATCAGGTTGTCTTGATGGAGTTGGAAGCCGGTGTCATGCTCGCATCCCCGAGTTGTAGCTGCAGCTGCATTAGGCCATGTACAGCGCAGCAGCGCTCTGCAGGGGCGTACGAAGCGTCTGTGTGGCCCGATCAGTAGGTGGGGGGGGGGGGGACATGTCAAAAGTCAAGCACCAACAGTTCTAAAATATAAAACAGGTCTATTGATCCATCATTTTGTGCAGCAACTGGACTCCCATTATATTAAATGTAACTCAAACAAATTATTGTTTTTTAAGAATCAAGTCATTCGCACCAATTACAAGACAAGTACACAGTAGAACGAAATTACATTGCATCCAGCTCATTAATGTAATTATCAATGCTATGGTTTCTTAAGAAGGGATTAAAATTATTGAAAGTTAAAAACAACATTTGAAGGAATAATCATACTCAGCTGACTTCTCTGACTCAGTAGTTTAAACATCGATCTGTTAGAAATGACACCACAATATCAACACTGATCACCACATAATAAGCAATACTTTTCTACAATTACTAAAATCCTTCTTCATAACTGAAAGTGCATTTATCAGCCTGTCCCGCTCGCACTTTTCCTATCTCTCTCTCTCTCTCTCTCTCTCTCTCTTTCACACATTGATACAAACACATCCTCACACACACACACACACACACACACACACAAACAGTATCATTAGAGACATGTGTAAACTTAGACTGGGTAAAATCAACAGAATTTGTAAACTTAGACAATGTATTGGCAGCTGGGGGATACGGCAGGGATCTCAGTGTGGCACAATTTGGTTTGCAGTGAGCTGTCTGAATCATTGAGACACAGAGAGTAGCGGTAAATTACTGAGAAAGCTGGTAAAACTTATTCATGGTCCAAACATGTATGAAAAGATCCAAAATGATCACTGTAATTGGATTACTTGATCACGATAATCAAATTACTTTTATACAGCATTTGTGTAGGAGCAATTGTATCCAAAGCTTTTTTATCCATATTGACTGTGGTCACTATATCCGTAATCACTATAAGCAGTTTCCACTGTATAAGTAAAATAATTAATAGATTTAGGATGTTTGTTACTGAATGATATTACACATGTAGAAATAAATATTATGTAAAAGACTAACCTTATTTTCTGCTTTTCCAGCTTCTACAAGGTTGCAATTAAAATAGAACTGAATAGGTATAACATTTAAATTCAAAATTTATATAGAGATTTTCCGTATATACATCTTTGGTTTTCTCTTTTGTCGTTACTGCCAATGTGATGAAATACTATCAAAAGAGGCTCTTAGAATATTTGCTCTCTGTCATTCAATGTGGTTGATTACCTACTTTATATTTGAAGCTTTTTTGTTTCCCAAACTAAACAGTGAAGAGAGCTGAGAACAAGGCTCAGCAGCCCTGTCCTTTAGCTCCACCTAGTGACTGTTCAGAGACTTACAGGAAGCTCCAGACTTCCTCTGCCACACACAGATATAGTTATATACTTCATGCTTGCTTCATTTAATTAAATGAAGGAGGAAAAATACATTAATAATGGCCTGAGAGTAGACTGACATGATAAGAGAAAAGGCAATAACACCTCACTCCCACGCACTGTTCTATTTATCCTGAATGCAAGCACCAATTAGCAGCTTAATGACAACATGTCAAATAAATAACATGAATCAGCAATGAACATGAATATATATATTTACTGAAAACTAAACATATATATATATATATATATATATATATATATATAGTTGATATTTCATTTAATCCTTTATTATATGTTATTTATGTAATGTCATTTTCAAATAGGGTTTTTTATATTTTCTGCTAACAACAATATTTCCCTGTGTCTCAAGCTTGATGATGATGTTTGTGTATACATCAAAGTGTGATTCTCAACGTCAATTTAATTAATTTCTTTATGAAACAAGGAAAAAGACAAAGGGCATATTAAGGCTTATATTGAGTTTTTTATTAAAAAAAAACATCACAGACTGTAGAGTGGTCTGATCAGATCTAACAAACAGTAGCCTATATCGTAATTGAAATTGAATGTGGATGTGCTTTTACTGAATATGCAAAACTTATTGAATGAATGCATGCAGCTGAAGTATCAGATGAAAAGTAATAAAATGGGAAACTATACGGAAGGGCTGCGATAGAAATACAATCGGGATTTCCAAAACTGACACCATTCACACCCACAAATGGACTGTTTCTGCAGATGCCGAACTATCTGTGAGGTAAAGGCGGCCTCTTGTGGAAATAACAGGGAAAGTCTTCTGCTCAGAGCTTTGGAGGCTGTGGGTTGCTGATTGAAAAAAAGAGTGAGCTATAGAGAAATAAATCAACACAGACGGGGCTCTGAATAGATTTTCCCATGGCACCCACTCAGGACATATGCTGGGCCTCTGCACCCACAGCACAAGGGACACTGTATGGCCGCTAAGCCTGGCTATTTCTGGTACAGCATGTGATACAGTCAAAGATAAGTCTTGGCATCACTATCTGTAATTATTGGCAGGATATGGCCATGGGTATATCTCGATTTTTTTATTAATTCCTGGCTATCGCTAAAAATGACAGAGAAATGACTTTGACTGTATCCATCCAGCCTGCTCGTCAGAGAGGTGGAAATAAATCGTAGACTGGCTGCTGGCGCTCAGTTCTTTCAGCATGAAGTAGTTCACTGGAGCAGCCGGGCCCAAGCCCAAGATTAACCCAGTGGTCTGCAATTAATCAGTTAGAGGTGAAAGATCTTGGGGATAATCTCCTCAGCAGTAGTTTGAAACCCTGAGTTTACTGAGCAGAATTTAACGAACAGAGGTTAAATGACGAGCTGAACCTTACGTCATAAACCAGTGGTTATAACAAACTCTTCTCCGCCACAAGGTGCATAAACACTGGTGTCCATGCAATGTAGTGAGGGTATGCATGGTCTCTTGCTTTCAATTTCTAGATCAAGAAAGAGGGATTATTGATCTATTACTCTGCCTGATTCTATCCTGCCAGGGTGAAGGGGCCTAACGCCTCTGACCCCTGCGGAGTCAGATCTCAATGTCAGCATCGGTGCACAAAATGAATTTACAAGGAGCTTTTATATATCTGCATGTTTTCTATACGCACAATGTTTGTGCTCCTGCCACATTTTCCTCATTATTCTTAATGTCTGGAGAATCCATTTGATCTTAAAAATCTGTGGGACGCTAGTGAGTGTGAAAAGTTTGAAAGACCAAGGAGGTTATATTTTCAGGCCAGTCCATTTGTATGTAAATAAGCAAGATCACGCAAAATCTCCTAGACAGATTTCAACAAAACCTGGATGGGATATCGATTCAGGTAAGAAGCTTCTATTTTTGCTGTTGCTCCAGATAAGGGGCGGAACCAGGATTTTTATTATCTTTCTCTTTCTTTAATATTGGACAGTTTTCTACACTTTCATTGATCTCTAAGATATAAATGCATGGATCTTGATGTAACAATCTGGGATGTTGAGGGGACTGATATGTATCAGTGTGAGCCATTTGGTGCAGATCAAATACAAATTTTGCTTACAGTGCCTTGCATAAGTATTCACCCCCCTTGGACTTTTTCCCATTATGTACTGTTACTAACTGGAATTCAAATAGACTTAAATAAACTTTTTCCCGTTTGATCAACAAAACATGCATAGTACTTTGGAGGTGCAAAATAAATTTTATTGTGACACAAACAATAATGAGAACAAAAAAGTTGACATCTGTTGGGTGCATAAGTATTCACCCCCCTGTGTCAATACTTGGTAGAACCCCCTTTCGCTGCAATTACAGCTGCAAGTCTTTTGGGGTATGTCTCTACCAGCTTTGCACATCTAGAGATGGAAAGGTTTGTCCATTCTTCTTGGCAAAAAAGATGAAGCTCAGTCAGATTGGATGGAGACCGTCTGTGAAACGCAATCTTCAAGTCTTGCCATAGATTCTCTATTGGATTGAGGTCTGGGCTTTGACTGGGCCTTTTTAAGACATTAACATTCTTTAATCCAAACCATTCCTTTGTAGCTCTGGCTGTATGTTTAGGGTCATTGTCCTGCTGGAAGATGAACTTCCGCCCCAGTCTCAAGTCTTTTGCAGACTGCATCAGATTTTCTTCAAGGATTTCCCTGTATTTGGCTCCATCCATCTTTCCCTCTATTCTGACCAGTTTCCCTGTACCTGCTGAAGAGAAGCATCCCCACAGCATGATGCTACCACCACCATGTTTCACTGTTGGGATGGTGTGCTCAGGGTGATGGGCAGTGTTGGGTTTTCGCCACACATAGCGTTTTGCATTGAGGCCAAAAAGTTCAATTTTGGTCTCATCTGACCAGAGCACCTTCTTCCACATGTTTGCTGTGTCTCCCACATGGCTTCTGGCAAACTCCAAACAGGATTTTTTATGGATCCCTTTCAACAATGGCTTTCTTCTTGCCACTCTTCCATAAAGGCCAGATTTGTGGAGTAGACGACTAATAGTTGTCCTGTGGACAGATTCTCCCACCTCAGCTGTGGATCTCTGCAACTCCTCCAGAGTAACCATGGGCCTCCTGGTTGCTTCTCTGATTCATTTTCTCCTTGTCCGACTCTTCAGTTTGGGTGGACGGCCTCCTCTTGGTAGGTTTGCGGTTGTGCCATATTCTTTCCATTTTCTTATGATGGATTTTATGGTGCTCAGAGAGATGTTCAAAGCTCTGGATATTTTTTTATAACCTAACCCTGCTTCATATTTCTCCACAACTTTATCCCTGACCTGTTTGGTGAGCTCCTTGGTCTTCATGATGCTGTTTGTTCAGTAATGATCTCCAACAAACTCTGAGTCCGTCACAGAACAGGTGTATTTATACTGAGATTAAATTGCAGACAGGTGGACCCTATTTACTAATTATGTGACTTGCAAATGTGACTTGTGAATGCAATTGGTCGCACCAGATCTTTGTTAGGGGTTTCACAGTAAAGGGGGTGAATACATATGCACTCAACACTTTTCAGATTTTTATTTGTAAATAATTGTGAAATCCATTTAATATTTCCCCCCACTTCCAAATGATGCACTATTTTGTGTTGGTCCATTACATAAACTCACGATGAAATACATTTTAATCTGTGGTTATACCATGACAAAATGTAGAAAAGTCCAAAGGGGGTGAATACTTATGCAAGGCACTGTACATGTTGTTTCATAAAGGGACTGTTAATGAAAGTTCTAGTTCATGTGACCTTGAGGACTCTGTCCATCCAGCAGTTGTTTCAGAACAACAAGAGTAAAAGTGTGGCTGTGTTGTCAAATGAATGAATGATTTGAGAACAGACACAAAACATCTATACAGCGACAGGCTCAAGGATAGATTTTATTCATATTTACACAGAGTAATTATTGGATTAACTTCGTGGTCATGTGTAGACATACAAATCACACCACGCTGATAAACACAAATCTGACATGTGTTTTTGAAATGTTGATCAATAAATCGAATTGGCCAAGAGGTGTGTTGTTGCGAACATGACAAGGAACGCACACACACATACACACACTCTCTCACACACACAGCATCAATCAACGAAAGGAAACAAGATGTACAGGATGTACAGGTTGCATTACACCACCTATTTAAATGTTAAATATATATATCTTCAATGCATTTGTTGTTGTATGTTTCCTCCGCAATTTATACATTTCTACTCCAACAACATTCCATTACATTTCTTCTCTTTTCAATTCCTTTGAGTAATTTTTTGTATTTTGCCTGGATTGCATTCACATTTATTAATGTCAGTGAATGCAGCCAAGCATGATGATGACTGAAAATAAACTGATGAGACGCCTCCACCTATAGCACAGCGTGATCTGCTCATGGATAACAGTGGCCACAAAGATTCTGTTTCGTTAAGTGATTGATTTTTTTTTCTTTCTTTCGTTAAATACAGATTTCTTGATAGAAACATCTACTCTGAAGGCTAAAAAATATAGAAACTTTATTGCTAGCATAGTTGGTTCACGACTGACGCACGGAATCGCATACTCAGTACTGCTGTCCCTACAGAACACAAAGGCGTGTCTACATAACAGTAACTGGTATATGCATAACCTTTGTGTTTTCGGCAAAAAATGATTAACCTTTTTTGAAACAAACATTCACCATTCTCCTCACTGAGAAGCAGCAGCTTCCAAACGGATCAAATCACATTTACCAGAGGTCACTGCTGCTGCTGGGGAGGAAAAAATAAACTTTCTCCGAGTGTTCCACTTCACTGCCCACATTGCTCTGCAGTCCGTCTTTGCTCGCGGAATAGACCTATTTTATTTAAGTATCATACTTGTTGCTAGGAGCGGTATTAAATTCAACATGGGGGGAAAGGAGAAGCAAAGTCTGTCCGCCTCCACATTTGTGCTTAGTATTCAAACTTGTTTTATGGGATATGTGTGGCACGCGGAACACACAGAAGAGTTAGTGCATCATTTAAAGATGGGATTGCTTATAAGACCGTCATCCTGGTCGAAAGATTGTTCATAGTTTGAGATGAATCTCTTTTTCTTCCCAAACGTGGAGAAGGTGTTGTACATGTCCAGGTCGCCTCTGGGGGGCAGCTTGAGGGTGCTGTAGCCGGACGTGGTGCCGGGGATGTACACGTTGTGCTGGTAGTCAGGCGGGTCCGAGTGAGGCTGGGTGTACTTGGGAGTCCACGAGTAGTTTGGCACTGCCTCCTCCTGGAGTGATATCTTGCAGTCTGTAAAATGCACATAAATTACAGTGTTTTTTTTTTCATTTTTTACCAGAGGATTATTTCAGCTAAGAGCTCATATTTGCATACAGTATACTTGATCTGAATAAGGTGGTTTTAAAGGCATCGTCTTGATTTCAGCCTTTTCTCACAAAAAAAAAGCTAAATAAAAACCCTCTTGCAGGGGCTTAACTAATCCTCATGTTGATGCATTAAAATCCCCCCAATTTCGGGGCATGGTTTTATCTGCTTTTCGGTTTACCGTTTTATATTTCAGACTAAATCCTTAAGCACAGGCACACAGACGACTTTCATCTTCTCTTTCATGTGAACAATAATGGGCCCAGATTGGGCGCTTGCCACCACCTACCTTTCATATGGTTTCCCCAGGTCAGGTACTGCGGCGCCACGGAGCAGGAGAACCCGTCAGCATCGTATTTTTGCTGGCGTGAAAGAGTACCCTCCATATTTGCTGAACTATACCTGGAAAGATAAGGAGGGTAAATAAGTAGTGTGTAATGTGTGTGCATCTGAGCAGTGGTGTCTGGCTGAACTGTAGGCGCTCACCTCTTGTACGCTGAGTTGCGTTGGTTCTTGGTCCATGTCCAGTCCTTGTTCGAATACTTCAGCTGCAAATGAAAGAAGAAAAACAAAATTAATTGCAAGTTATTGAGTGAATAAGTGCCACAGAAAGAAATTTTAGAAAGACAATTTTTTGTGAAGAAAAACATGAGGAGGGAAAGCCAGAGTTCTGTAATTAAAACATTTGGCAGGTCGACACTTTATTTACATTGCCAAATTAAACAATGTATAGGCTGTCTAATGTGAGGTTGTGATGGCTGAGAAGATTAAGTCAAACAAACAAAACAGGTTTCGTTTATATGTCAAATGTGAATTTAGAAATGAATGGATGGATACTAGAGCATAAATACTATAGCAGAGTTAAAGATCGAGAAACTGCTTCAGGCCTGTGATACAAATCTTTAGCTCTTTTTACTTTTATCCCAGAGGCACCTGCTATGTCAATGTCACACAACCTGACACACTGTGATAATCTGCCCCGCCTGCAGGGTATGATGCTACAAGACGGGGGCCGAGGTTGATTGTGGACTGGAGGAAAAAACCTACAAGCCTGTGTTGTAATATCCTGCCTGTGATATTCATCTGATTACTCTTCGCACATTTGACCGTCTATCCCTTCATACAAAACAAATGAAAAACAAATGATTGCAGAGTTGGCCACAATAAAAAGTGGAGGAGTGGTCTTTATAAATTCCACTCTTATTGCGTTCATTATAAACAACCAGTCTGTTCCTGGTCTCTCACACCCACTTTTCCACCCACCTCTCTCCCCCATTTGTCTAAGCTCACCCTAACTGAGGCAGAGGGCTGCACAGATTGAATCTGGTTCTGCTATAGAGGTTTCTTCTTTTATGGATTTTCCTCTCTCAGTGGTGTTCTCACGTTTTGGGAACTGTTCAGTTACTGCATTTATATAATGTGTATTGTGATTTGGTACTATATGTAAATCAAATGGAATTAGATCTGTATATTGGGCCATTTGCCCCTATAATGAACATTAAATGTCTACCTCAAGTGAGAGCAGGACTCCTATAGACATGAGGTGGTGATTTAATTTAATTTTAAAATTAACTTTGCTTATATGATTTTCTACTCCTTTATATTACCTCGTTCGGGGTTGCTGCTCTGTTGTTGGTCAGCTCATTACGGTCCAGTGCGCTCCAGCCAGAGGTCAGATAGTCCGTGCTCTTGGCATTATTCTGTTGCATTGACATCACCGGACTGCATGGCTTGAGGAACATAAAGTCGCTTCTGGACGATTCCGGCGTGAGACACATTTTGTAGCAGTAGACCTGCGGCAGCGCGCCGTTGCTGTTGGCCTCTGCGCAGCCGGACGCGCCGGCGGACATGCGAACGTTCAAGTTGGTCTTTTTGAACACTTCCGTGGTGGTGGATGTCTCCGAGCGAGAGCAGCAGCAGCAGCAGCAGTCAGGGATGGAGGGGAAGTTGGACTCTCTGTCGGAGGGCCTGCCCTTCAGCCTGCGCACTGCAACCAGGACAATAATAGCCACTAGAAATGTGAAGGAGATTGCGCCCAGAGACACGATTAAGTACAGGGAGAAGTGGGAGCTGTGATGGGGGATTAGTGACAGGTCATCCAAATCGGGTCGTGAATCTGGCAGCCTGTCAACTACTGACAGGATGATGGAAACTGTGGCCGAGAGGGCCGGCTGACCATTGTCCTTCACCAGAATGACCAGTCTGTGCCTGGTGGGGTCTTTCTCCATCAGCGGCCGTATCGTCCTGATCTCGCCTGTGTACAGAGCAACGCTGAACAAGCTCGGGTCTGTCGCCTGGAGCATCTGGTAGAAAAGACGCGCGTTCTGGCCCGCGTCTGCGTCCGCCGCTCTGATCTTGGTGACGAGGTAACCCGGGTCAACTGATCTGGGCACCGCCTCTTCGGATGCTGTGCCATTTGGCCCAACCGGTGCCACAATCACAGGCGGATTGTCGTTTTGATCCAAAATAAAGACGTTCACTGACACGTTGCTGCTCAGAGGTGGGAACCCTGCGTCCTGCGCTTGAACTGAGATCTGAAAGTTTTTAAGTTGCTCGTGGTCGAAGGATCGCAGCGCGTAAATGTTCCCGTTGTCGGAGTTCACGGACACATATGTGGACACCGGCATCCCCTGAATGTCACCTTCCAGAATAGAATAAGAGAGATACGCATTTTGACCAGAATCTGGATCCTGTGCGGCCACAGAGCAGATGGATGCGCCTGGCGCGTTATTCTCAGTAAGATACACAGTATACGAAGGCTGTTTGAACTGAGGTGTGTTATCATTCACATCAGACACCTGGACCAGAATAGTTTTCCGAGTGAACAGAGGTGGAGAGCCCATGTCCCGCGCGGTGAGAGTGATGTTAAACTCCTCGACCGACTCTCTGTCCAGAAAATCACTTGTCACTAGTGTGTAGTAGTTCTTGAAGGAGGAGTGGAGCTGAAATGGGACCTGATTGGGAATCTCACAGTCCACGTTCCCATTTTCACCCGAGTCTTTGTCCGTCACGCTGATGACGGCGATCACTGTCCCCGGGGGCGCGTCCTCCTGCACAGGTGTGGAGACAGATGTCAGGATCACCTCTGGGAGGTTGTCGTTCTTATCCAGGACGTTCACCAGCACTTTGCAGTGGACCGCCACAGCGGAGGGCCCTTTATCTTTAGCCTGGACGTAAATCTCATGCATCCTGGCCTTTTCATAATCTATCACTCCTTTGACTTTTATTTCTCCCGTGCGAGAGTCCACGCTGAAGAGCTGGCGCACTTTGATGGGAGCGTGGCCACTGAACGAATAGGTGATGTCAGCATTGGGACCCTCGTCCAAGTCGGACGCGTTGAGTTTTATGACAACTGTGCCTTTGGGCGCGTTTTCGGCCAGGCGCACTCGATAGAACGACTGATCAAACACAGGCGCGTTATCATTCGCGTCCAGGACTGTGATGTCAATTTGCGCAGTGCCGGATCTCTCCGGCGCGCCTCCGTCCACTGCTGTCAGGACCATCTGATGCGCGCTTTGCTGCTCTCTGTCCAGTGGGCTTTGCAGGACTAGTTCTGCAAATTTACTGCCATCACTGCGCGTCTGTATGTCCAATAGGAAATGCTCATTCACGCTCAGCAAATAGGTGCGGAGCGCGTTGGTCCCGATGTCCAAGTCCTGTGCGCTCTCGAGTGGGAAGCGGGATCCGGGCGCAGCAGACTCCGAGATGTCCAGATTAAACTCGGTCCACGGGAAACTGGGGGAGTTATCATTAACGTCCAAGATCTCCATCTCCACCCTGTAGAGCTCCAGAGGGTTTTCTATCACCACTTGCAAGTGGAAGGAACAGGACAAACTCTGCTCACATAGTTCTTCTCGGTCGATTCTTTCGTTGACGAACAAAACTCCATTTTCTAAATTCACCTCCACGTATTGCTTCTTGGCACCGGAGACTATTCGGAATCGGCGAGCGGACAGCTTGTCCAAATCCAAACCCAAGTCCTCTGCGATGTTGCCAACAAACGCGCCATGCTCCAGTTCCTCTGGGATGGGGTAACGAATCTGTCCCAGAACCGCGTCCAAGAAGCAAGTGAGCAGCGCAAAACGACACACTACATGCCATTCCCCATGCTGTCTCCTCTTCGCTCCTTGAGTGTCCATCTGGAGGCTGAGCCGCATCTCGCACCGTGGACTGAGTCTAAAGTGGAGAGTCACATGAAACGATCAAAGCAGAACTGCGCAAAATGCGGAGTGGAAGAGAGAGAAAAAAAACTTGACTTTGGTGTGACTGGAACAGCGACCGTCTGCCCGAGAGAGAAAAAAGAGAGGAGAGAGAAAGGGACGCGCAAGGGCTACCAGCCTATCTCAGATTAGTCTGTGTGTGTGTGCGTGTGTTTATTATTGGCCGTACTACTTCAATAGAGGGGAAACGACATCTGCTCTGATAATCTTTCCTGCCTATAGCACCGATCAAATTCATGTCACAGCCTCCAGGCTCTGGCCGCAGGTCAAACATCCCACATTCAGTTTTTTCAGAGGAGAGTTTCATCACTTTGAAATAATGTGCTCCAGTATGATCGCATACAAATAAACCCATCTGCACCAAATTCACTGTCAGTCACTTCTAAGATACAGTTTTATTTATAAAGCTTTGATACAATTTGATGGAAATTATGCTATTACAAAAATGTCTTAAAAAAGTCATAACGAGCTGCACTTTGCAAAGGAATCAATAGGTTATATTAATCCCTTAATTTATCTTATGTCACTAAATTGGATATTTCTAATCAGAGAAAGGGATGAGAGGAAGCCTTATCACGAACTAAGTATAAATAATGAAATATTAATCACAAGAGTCCTTTAGAATAATACATAGTCTGCATCAGAGCATTCTCGATCAAGAAAATAGAAGTCCATGTATTTACGATACAGCTATAGCAACTCTCTCAGATTTGACTCATTCAACTGTGCAATATTTATCTCATTCTGCAATTAGATGGCTAATGTGTAATCCTGTTTTCTGCTGGAACTGCATATATATTCTGTTTACACTTTATACATAATTTTTACTCTATTTATATTTGTATATTTCCTTGCATTATTATTACATGTGTACTTATTTATTACTTTAAGTGACGTCTATTTTTTGACAGTCCTCTTTGCTGCTGCACCACAGCCAACATTTCACAATTTGGGACTAATAAAGGATTATTTTATCATTTTATATCAAAATCGATTACTCTATATAAATGAGAATGAAGTCTTAGTGACACTGAGTATGCAAGTTGTAAAATTGTCGTGAAGCCACTATTCACTAACATTAGCACCTTTCTGAGGATTGCTCCTGTTTAAAACAGCCTATTCAACATATTTCAGTGTATTATTACTCAAACCAAGCAATTGTATTTATTTACCGTGCACTTCTATGCACATTGAACCCACTTGCTCTGACAAACCCATGCAGTTCCACGGCTGAAAACGGAAAACACAATCTGTCTGCAGGAAGGAAAACTGCAGCAGATGGTGAGGTTTTCCATGGGCTCATGCTCTTTTTAATTAATGGAATGGAGATTAGAGGGCATTCTCCCTGGATCATTAGTGAACAGAGGAATTAAGACATTTTGTGAGGAATAATCCCAGGGCTATCCATGTGATGCACATGTGGTTTTCTCTCGCTGGTCATATTGACCTGCTTTTCACAGCCTAAGTGCATGGCATCACTTACGCACTGCAGGAACTGAGTAGCTGGGATAAGGGGACACAACCACCACATTTAGGGATCAAAAATACAAAAGAGATTATCTCCCTGTCACTCGCACACACACACACGCACACACACGCACACACACTGTCTCTTTCACTCAAGGGCAAAAGTAGAATATCAATCCCTTTGTCTTTAACTACTTCCCAGTTTTAAAACCGTGGGATTAGAGTAGGTTAGCCTATATTCTTCAGCTTTTAACACTTAAGCGGTTTTAGTCGGGAAAGATTTTGTCCATTCCGCTCAAATAGTAAAATGCCTGTCGTGTAAGATGGTCTGAGTGCACCTAATTATTGAAACAAAAAAACCCTGCAAAACAATGCAGATGTTGTGCACCATGTGCCACGAAGAGCCAAAAGCAAATTGAGATGTCTCGACATGATTGACTGCTGTTGTTATTCTCCAATTTGTCTTACCACATGCACCAAGACGTATAGTCTCCTAATGAGGTGTTATGGTGTGGATGTGCTAAATAGAGACCTAATAATATGGGAGGATTTACCACACAGTTTGAAATTTTGACAGTCTGGCACAAACAAGAGAAAGGCAGTGAAACAGATGCAAACCTGCTGTGAGAGTATGCGTGCAGCTCTCTTAATAAGTGTGGTTAAAAATAAAGTGATAGTTTGAGTTTATCAAATGCATAAGAACACATAACATTAGCAGGAGTAAGGATTTTGGCTGCAGTTTGGATATTCCATCTGTAAACATAGATTTGTATTAATAAATTAAATAAGTTGTCTGCAAAAATCTATTAGGATATGACCTCATGTGCATGGTTGAGTGGTGGTTGTGTTCATTAAAACAAGTCTCTGTTCACCAAGAAAATTAATTTACTCATTGTACCTACTCAGGGTACAGAAATATCAGTGAATGCCCAACAAAAACAAGAGGAGAGGAGAACTCCATCGTCCTTCTTATCAGCATGTTAATATTTGGGGTATTATCATTAATGTAAAACAAAGATTGTGTCCATGCTGTCATAAAGTGGCTTCACAGTGTTATGGGACTCCATCCTTCTCCCTGTCTCCGTAAATCTAGCAGCACATGGCTCTTCATGAGGTCATCACCTGCATTATTAAACAAGGCCCCTGTGTGGCATTTCTTTTTGAGCACTTGACACGAAAGAGGGACAGGTGAGCACAAGAGTTGTTATTGGACCAGTCACCTGGAAACCTCCTGGCACCGACCGGTGGCACAGAAAAGCCTCCGGACTCATCAGCTCTGACTTCTTGTCTGGGCCAGACACAGTGGCAGGAAAGTGAAAAGCGCCGGAAAAAAGAGCCTCTTTACTCTCTTACACCTTTTTTCCATTTCAGACTGAGGGAGAAACTGGCACTCGGCTCGATGTGCACTTTGTAGTTGGCTGTTAACAGCGTAGCCATATGTGAGGTTCACAGACGTGAGCTGTTGGTAACATATGGTAATGTCACGAGTTGTCTTGGCCTGTCAGATTTATGCATTCTTGACTGATTGATTGCCTGTAATGATTTCTTAATAGCGCTGTCTCTTATAAAGCTTCAACAATTACAGAAGCACTTTCTGTTAAAGCCCCGTTTATAAAGGCTTTACAAACATTTACCTTCTAGGAAATACATTTGTTCACAAAATCCCTTCATTAACGACGGTCAACATTTACAGCTTCAGAGAAGAGATTTTATGGACCAGGCTGCTGTTTGAATCCTTTATTAATAATTTCTTAACACTCTGTTTTGCAGATGACTGAATGTGACAACCAGATGACCCTTAACTGACATTTCTATCATTTGTAACGGCAGAATTAATGGTTTATTAAACAGTTGGAGCCATTGCCCCTTAATGATTTACCAACATTTATAACTGCTGACGTGATGGTTTATTATAATGCAAGGATTATTTTTAATGGCCGAGTTGCATTTATAACTGATGACTCGTGGCTTTATCTCTGCCCAGGAAGCCACAAAGTCAGCGTTTATATTGATGTTACTGTGAGTCATTAATAAAGGATTAATGGTTCAAATCACAAATGTATAGTCATGAATGCTAGTATGTCAGTTATAAAGTTTATCAATTTCAGTCACAGGCTGTTATAAAGGGTAAGAGTTCCTTCAGTAATACATCATATCAGCATTGTACATGTTAATTAAACGGATTCTGCTCCAGGGATCCTGAAGCCATTTGTTCAGACGATAAGCGTTCAGACCGTCCAAGTGACGTTTCCTCCTGATGAGGGACATACAAAGCAAATGTTGGAGGAGCTTCTATTACCTGACAATCCAAATGTGGATCTTATTTAGGGATTATAATTGATTTTCAAAGCATAACTTAATGTTCCATTAACTATTATTAAGGACATTCATTCCAAAAGGGTTTATAAAGGATACCTTAATAAAACTAGAATGTCATCCAGAAGAGCTCCGGCAAAGCCTAACAGACCCCTTAAAAGCACATTTAAATTTCTCACACTTATAAATATCAGTCACCTGAACATACCTGGGATTTTTTATTAAGATCCATGAATTAGAAGAAATCTATGAAAATGGGAATCTTCATCTTAACATTATAACAATTTTAGGGATCCGCCCTATGATCTGAATCTGCGCCAACATTTCATGGGTTCTTCATTGGGTTGTGCTCCACCCCTGCACAAAATGTCATTTAAATAGGTTAAGTCGATTTTGGGTAATCCTGCTAAGTATCAAACAGCAAACGCAGCCAAATTGTAACTGTTATCAAAGTACAGTGTTAAACCTCACAAACAGTGTCTTATCATGTGTCTATGTATGAATTCATAAGGTCATATCTTGATTTATGCAAAAAGTTCCAGAATGATTTCAACCAAGATCAGTTTAAAGGGCGTGGTATGGGTCAAGAGCGAACCTATTACATTTTGGTGTGGATCCGTATAAATAGTTTTTCACTTTCTTTCACATTGCAAGATTGGTCGTTTTACAATATTTACAATATCTCTCTGCAAATAATTCATGGTTCTTAAGGGGACTGATATTTATGAGTGTGGGCAGTTTAGCACAGATCCCCCCAATAATCTAGATATAGTGAATTTTAATGTGGTTTCATAACTGAACTTGTTGGAGATATGCACTCTCTATGCACTTCTAGTTATCTTTGGGGTTTAAAGACACTGCAGGCTGTTGAATTTACTCTAACGATCAAGTTGCACACTTTTGTTTTTTACCACCATATCCATCCACCCTTACCTCACTGTATGGGTTCCAGTTACAGATAAGTATTTCATAGAAACCATTATAGAAATGGCCCCCATGCACACATCAGTACCAGACTATGAGGACATTTCTGCCTGGATATGAAATAAATTGGCTCAGAAAACACAGACTCACAGATCACAGAGCAATTCAGGTCAGCCCGCTATATGGAAAGACAAAACAATTACCCCACCGACAAGCAGATGTCTCTGTGCCACAACATGCCAACACCACGCATCAGTAGAGAGACTGCTCAGTCTGCACAGCATGAGCATCTTTCCCAGGAGGACGGACTGGTAGACAGCCAATTTGAGGAGCTGCCTCACTCTAGCTAAGATCATTACTTTTCCAGGAACAGAGAGTCCGACAAGAGCGGAGATCTTGACTGCCTTCGAACTGCTGCGCTGACCTACCATAAAGCCTCAAACAAAATCGCAGTTGTCATTTTTTACCATTTGTGTTTGTCTGGAATTTGAAATGTTTCGAAATGATAGTTTAGCCTTTTATTAGAAAAATGCAGCACTGTCGTCTCACAGAAGATTTTGTGTTTGAATCTGATAGTCGACCAGAGTTTTCATGTTCATCTTGTGTCTGTGTGGGTTTGCTGCAGGTGCTCTGGTCTTCTCCCCGTAGACGTGAATAATGGATACAAATGGTAGTTTGTCTCTGTATGTCGGCCCTGTGATGGACTGGCAACCTTTCCAGGGGGCAGCCCGACACTCAGCTGGTATTGGTTCCAGCCCCCGCTGCAACCCTGCAAGTACGAGCGGTATTTATCAGATCTGTGCATCAACATATTTCTCAAGCAGCTTCTGTCTGCTGCACCCAGCTGCTCCACCTCCAGCCTGAATAACACCTAGGATTTATTTCTGTTGTGACGGTGTCAGTGCAGAGAACCTCCCGCTGTGTTCTGCATGTGTGAAAAGCAAACTCAGGGTAAACTCCACCAATACTTTGGGATTTCACTTGCAGGTCATGTCTGAAAACGGCTTCACTATTAGCTTTTATCCTTCTTAGTTTCTAAGTTCCAATGATCTTAAATACTCCCCCTTTTAACCTTAGCAAAGGTTGAATTGAGAGAGACATTTTTTGTTTTGTTGGCATATGAAACCGCTCTCATGTGCTCCTTACGTATAGCGTAGTGCTCGGCAAAGCAAGCAAGTCCCTGCCCGTCTCCATCCCTTGCCAAAGTAAGTGTCAGGGACTCATTGTGTTGATAAGCAGAACTATCATTTTGGGCATAAGAATATGAAAAAAACAAAAACATTAGTAGATAAACCAATCAATCAATTTAGTTTAAATAATATATTTTATATTTGAAAATGTCTTCTAAGAAATTTGGTGGAACCAGTTTGAATGGGT
The DNA here is from genome assembly GCF_947347685.1 of Pleuronectes platessa. NCBI lineage: Eukaryota > Metazoa > Chordata > Actinopteri > Pleuronectiformes > Pleuronectidae > Pleuronectes > Pleuronectes platessa. The sequence goes on along the minus strand of NC_070640.1, from coordinate 16,587,092 downwards.
CTGATGGTGCTAATAAGTAATGTTCTGTAAATGTACTTGTGCTATGCTTTGGGCTGCTAGTAGAGGAGATGCTGGATCATTAGTCTAACAGCACATATTCCAACCAGTCAGTAAAGTTACTTCTGATCCACATTCAACCTCAGCCAGCAGCAGCAGCACAGGCCCAACACGGCAATCTTTAGAAAAGATACAGGTGAAGAACAGGCAGCAAGTACTAGTACAACCTGAGACAAACAGCTAGCATCAGATACAAGCAGATCCACCAAATGACCCAGCTGAGTGGCACCCAGTCTGAACAGGACTGTGGGCGGATATCTAAGAACTTAGCAGAATGTTGCTCGGGGCCCTAGGGAGGCTTTTGTTGCTCTGGTTGTTGCTGTGCTATGTGCAGGGCCTGTGAGAAAACGTTTTTAGACTTTTGACACTTTTTCACAGATGTCATTTCTTTGACACGATATAAGAAATGCAGGTATGAAATTAAGATTAATAATGAAATCCCTTTAGCTGCTTTAAGAGTAAAGTTGGTGGCTCACCACACATAATGGCTTAGAGATTAAAAAAAAAAAGATATACAACAATGTTTGTACGCCACTGAAGCATAAGCCTTGGATTCTCAAACATGTAATATTATATTCATGGTTTATTATTTCCCGCTGCATTAATGGTTCTGTGGCATCATGCAAGTGTACCTGGTAAATACAAAGCCTAATTTATTCTGTTCTATGTGCTTTTACAGAGGTTGTTTTACTTTCATAGAAATGCATCAATTTAAAACAACAACAACAATACCACTACTAGCATAACTACCACAAATAATATACCACTACTACTACTACCAATTATAATAAATAATTTTATTATATATTATTATTATTTTGCATATATCAAAAATTCTGCTGCAAAACAAACAAACAACAAAACAAAACATTGATTGAAACCACACCTGATTAGCTTCAACCAGCGCATGCAGCTAATCAGCTTGCTAGGTTTTGTTAGCCAGTCGTTGGCGGTAGTGCCTGGATTTGATATCACAGTGTGAAATGTAACCAACTATAACCAGAGTTAACTTCTGTAATTTCTTAGTGACACAGTGTTTGCAGGAGATGCAGCAGCACATGAGGATAGAGAAAATGAAGGCAACGGCAGCTAAGCTAATGCATTAGCGGCTAGCTAATCTCTCGGGTTCCCACAGGCTGCTCCCGCTGACTCACGGCCCTGGGCTGTTTTTGGACTAAACTGCAGCTTCACCCAGTGAGTTTCTACAACGCTTGGTTGGGACTCACAGTTATCGTCTCAGCAGCAGCTGGAGTGGACCCAGGCTTCACTGGAACTTAGTCAAACTAGCTGCGACATCGCTGTGCCTGCACCGTGTGACAGTTTTTTTCCATAATGTTCCCACAGTTTCAGCGAGGACAGGCGAGTGCTGCTTCACACGTGGAAACAGCCGCTCCTGAGACAAAGGCACTTACCCCCACCTGAATTAATGAGTGGAGGGAGTTTAGACACCATCCCCAGGCCTTCAGGTGCTTTAATGGTGAGTGAAGTGTGTTTACTTGTTTGGTGAACCAGTGGTTTGCCGGGCATTCACAGCGCGTTTGGCTATTTATTCCGATTTTCGATTCTTTATTTGTCACTGTAAAAAATTGCATTTCAGCAATAAACACACCAACGTAACAAAAAAACAACCACAGACATAACCAGCACTCATCACGGTCACACATTCGAAGCAAATATCACCACTGAGGATTTTCTACGCCGAAGAAAGTTAATGTTTTATTCACCTTCTCTCTTGCACATTTGCATTTGTATGACCGGAGCCACACTTGCATTGCATCTCAAAACAGCTCCACATTGACAGAGGCGGATATTTGCTCCAGACCAGCTTGACATCCTAATTTGTGCATGTATAAATACACATTTTTTATTTATTATTTGTAAATAGAGGGGAGCGATAATGTCGTCCAGATGGGAGCAGTTCAAATGAGGAGGCCGCTCATCACCCACAATGATCCTTGCCCTATTCGTGACTCTGTCTCTGTAAATGCATTCCATATTTGGGATTTAGCCATTGTGCCTTTAAGGAGGAAGCAGTCTGGTAATTGCTCCATGTTCACCAGTCTCTAAGCTTGCACACAAATCTTTTTGAAACTTTTAATCTTCCCTCAGTCCACCTAACTAAAACCATTGCAGTCTAATACAATACCCATGGAAACCAGGTAATTTAGAATACCATATTTTTACTATTGAATTAATACACTGAGAGGTGTTTAGTTTTCCCCACTGGCATAAATACCAGAGCCCTTCTCAGTAACAGGCAATAGAATCCAGCAGCAGCAGGAACAACAGGCGGCAAAATGGCCAATGTTAAATCAGCACCTTTAGTTTGAACAAATTGAACATTGGTATAACCGTGATGAAGGAGGGATTTATTGATGCATTAATGTAGCTCTGGCAACTGTATAAAATGAGACCTGTCTTAAAATGTTTGCTCTGGCCTCAAACAGTGCAAACAGCGCCCCTCACTGTCAGGGGAGAGAACATCTCTTTTGTCCCTGGCTGTAGAAATTTCCGTCCTGCAGGCTCACTACATTGAAAATATGTTTGTACCACCTTTTTTAACTTAAAGGTCAAGTGTGTAAGATTTACATGAAAGGGATCTATTGACAGAAATTGTATATAAAATAATCCTTGTGATGTTTTTGCGAGTGTGTTTCATCTAAATTATACAATTTGTTGTTTTATTTACCCTAGATTGGGCCCTTTATCTTGAAATACTTTATATTTACATCGGGGGGTCCTCTCTCTACGCATGTTTCTTGTAGTACCTCAGACTGGACAAACTAAACACCCTTTGAGTTTTTATGAAAACTGAAGGTTACTATAGGTTCTCTTTTATGTTTGGAAGGGGAGGATGAGCTGAGGAGTGTTCAGCTGCTACAGGCAAGGTAACCACTTTATTTAACTAAATTCTACACGCTGTAACTTTAAGGAGTTCTATCATGTAATTGTACTTGATTTGTTGCCATTGACACACCACTGTGTACAAATAGCTGCTCTACAGAACCTCCTGTTTCTATTTGCATGCTGATTGGTTCTCAGCGTTTCAATTTGACTTGCATCTTAATAGTCCACATTTTAAAAGGGAAGCTGCGGCTCCCTCAGTCTCCCCTCATGCCAAACAATCAATACGCGGCGATTATTAACGAAGCAATCTGAAGTAAAGTCATTTTCTTCTTGGTTTAGTTTTGGGTCTTGCTGAGCTTCTTCATTATCTCTTCAGTAACATTCTGCGGTCTCTGATGTGATCATGTCAAAATTAACTTAGAGCACTAATACTTAAGATAGGCTATGGTCAGTTGAACTTCTAAAACACACACAAATGCACATTATACATACAGGTTTATAACATCAAATAAAAAATGTATTTCTATCTTTTACTATGTATTTGTTTGAGTCTGATCCCGTACTGTAGTTACGTCTCCCAAAGGAGAGAGAAAGAAAGAAAAAAGGTGTCAATGAATAAAAAAAAAAAATAGGGAATACATAAGTCGTCTTTGAAAGAAAATTGCGTTTTTGTAAGACGCCTGTGAGAGAATTGTTATATTCTCATGTTACTGAAAAACAGGTAGATAAATACCCTCATCAAATTTAAATTTTATTCATTAATTTTATTTAACAGTTTACAATAAAAACTTATATTTAACTAAATATAAGAAGTTGATATTTATTTAACTAAATATAAGAAAATAAGAATCAAAACATTTAGCACAGACATACATATAGCAATAAGTTAAATATATAGGCTAATGTAGTGCAGCATTAAGTTTCTATCATACTTACTCCTGGTCTTGTATCTGTATATCTAATATAACAGGTTACCTTATGCGAGGTGACATGATGAACACCCAGGCTTCCATTGACACTAAAAGTTGGAAACTAGGTCAACTGATATGAATTGTGGGGGCGGACATCTCTACTAATATAGGAGAGGATGTCATGACTCCAAGCACTGAGCTCTGAGATAAAGAGTTTGAGAATTTTTGTTGGACTCTTTTGATTATGGACACTTTTTTGCTTATGGAATTTTACCTGTGTTTTCTTGTGTTTGGATTTGTGTTCATTCTGAGTTCTGTGTTTTCTGTTTTATTTCCTTACTGCAGACTGCCTTGACTGAATGAAAGCAATTGTTGATCACTGAATTTGTAATTGTTTTGAAGAGGAAACGGGAATTTATTGTGGATTGTTCTCATTTAGTTGTTAATCGAATGTATTAATCCGTATTGGCCCCAATTCAGATTCACTTCGACCGATCAGAACATTATTTATTTACCTTCCCTGTGTGTTTATTATATTGGAACACTTCTAAGGATTAAATTCCAACCACACATTTGGCTGTCATCTCAAATTAATTGGGTATATATAATATTGACTAATGGTTTATATTTGAAGCACATTATGTAATTAGTCTGTTTTCGATGTGTGATTAAACAACATTTTCAAGATATAACATCCTCCAATTGAATGTTTATCAATGTTTTTAGTGTTTAGTGTCTTTACTGGGAAAAGTTGTCTGATTAGAGCGAATCTTATCCAGGGCAACGGTGATTCATCCTGAATAAGACCTCAGGTGATTAATTTTGTCCAGATGAGTATTATGATGTATGAGTTATATTACAACACATAGTTTTCTAATAGTTGATTTATCTTTTCACTCAGGAGACCTTTTGTTACCACCTTTGGATGTCCTCTTGATTTATCGGCTCACACTCCGCCGTGTTGGGAAATGTGTAACCATTTTTATTTATCAAGTCATGACAGTGTGACAGGTTGGTAATTTCTGTCAACTGGTTGGGGACCCATACGTCTTGCCATATAAGGTCACACTCTCTTTGGCTGCTCCGTCCTGAAATTAAACTTGAGTGCTAGTGCACGGCAGAATAATACTGATCAAATACATGAAATGGTTTCAGTGTCAGTGCATCTTGATTAGATTCATGCGATCACTGTTTGTGAGAGTTTAACAACTCATTTTTTGGAATTCCTACGAAGTCTTTGACTAAGATGTGCAGCTCAAACCCCTCAGTTTGACCTTTATTGTTGAAGCTTTGCAGAAGTAAAAAAAACTTTCCCAAAATAAATAAAGTTTGGAAATCGGTGCGGTGAAACATCATTATATAGTCCCCCGTTGACCAGTAAGGGGCAAGTCGCAGCCTGAGAGGACCTTGGGAGCGAGACCCCTGTGCCCGTCCTCGGCTCATGTGCCAGTCACCATTAATACTTGTTTCACCAGCGTGGCTTTCCCCTCTGCCTGACACTCACTTGTACTCCGTCTACCCTCAATTGCTGTCACTTGTGTCCTAAAGGCTGTCATCTCCACTTTGTGCTCCATTGCCACCGTGTCTCCTCCACTGCTCTATTTTCTCCAGTTCAGTCAGGCTTGTGGCTGTTTGTCAGTAGCAGCTGATAGCCCAGTTATTTGGTTTAGCTGTCTGCCTCCCTGTTGCTCTGCCACTGCATTTTGGCTCCAGTGAGACATTTCATTATCTATCAGTGCCGCAGCAGCAACAATGCATGTCTTACAGCACCCCCTGCTCATCGGTCTGCCCAATTTTAATGAACCAATGTCAGCCTATATCTTAAAAACATCAATGGTGTACATACTTGCATGCATGTCTATATTGCTAAGATACATTTCCCCTGTTGGCATGTTGTAAATAATGCCAATTTATTTCAGTTCTATTTTGATAAAATCCCCTTAATGTACTCCATAATTCGAGGGGATAACTGTCAAGAATGCAAGGCATAATCACACCTGTAGAGGTCAGCATCTGTCTAATCTTTTAATAGAGGAATTTGGATATAATGTGGCTAGATGTGCTAGTGATTCAGCAGTCCTGCTGTGGTTTGTTAAGAAAAAACCCAACAGTGTTTCGGCACAAAATATTAATGTCGAGTTGTGGTTTTTGTTATTCCACTAACACACTCTATGTAATTAGAAAAATGAAATCCATCCCACCGCACGATGACACAAGTATGATGACACTTGGAGAGGTGGGCAGCTTGGGGAAAATCTCAGAAAGTGATTTTTGTTTTTCTGTCTTTGCAGCTGCATGCCAAAGTAATTATTATGTTTGTGTCAGTTCTTGTTAGAGCTCATGTCATAACAGTGCCATTTTTCAACATGATGATTCAAAGGCTTCGTAGTTTTCTGCTAAAACTCGTCAAAACTAAATACACACTGGCAATTGGCATTTCTCAGTGTAACTTTCCTTCTCGGGTTTTTAAATATGTCATTTAGATATTAGTCATTGGGAATGTTTAATTGTGATGTAAGGTGTACCATTCTGTGCTATATGTCTTACCTCTCCCAAAGCTTTTCTTTCTCTCCTGAGCTTTATCTAACCCATTATAATTAGCTGAAATCCCTCAATGTCAAAACATGCTAAAATGGATTAATATCTAAATTTGTAAATGTTCAATGCCTCAGGTAAAGCCTGTAACATATGAATTAATTACAACACTTTGCTTTTTAATTTGAAAATTAATTTGCACCAAAAAGTGGCACATTTTCATGGCTGACTGCCAGACGAATATATTTCTCAGATGTGGGCCTAGATGAACATCGCATGATCTCATCTGCTCTGAGTAATAGGAACATCCCTCGCAGACACGTACACAAATAGCCCAGTTGACACGTGTGTTTAATTGGAGAGGCCGCTGCGGTGCAGCGGCGATGCAGCAGTTTTGGCTCTAGTGTTGTGCTCAAAGAGACTCTGTAGTGCTGCTGTGTAATATAGATGCAATATCAGTCACCCTCTAGTTCCCGGCCTGGTAGACCTTCAGGTTTCTGCTAGCAGAAATCAAAACAGCAACCTTTCATTCATCAATCAGCGTCCCTGCCTCTGGGCCAACCTGCGGCCTCAGGAGAGTTCCCATTGCCAGTTGTCAGCAGGACTTTGGTTTTGAAGTGTGGGTGAATAAAACGACAAACTCCTCTGCTACTGGGTAACAAAGTGCACAGGTGCCACACGGACTTCCAGTGAAAGCTGACACGAGGATTTTATTCTTTAAATAAATCATACAGCCTAGGACAAACAAATGCACTCTGCGGAGCTAGACTATCAGTATTTACACAGAGGAGTCACCTGGTTTAACAACAGTGTGCCTTCGTCTGAAGCAGCGGATGACCATGCTCAAGAGCAACTCGGTTGCAGACAGAGAGAGAGAGAGAGAGAGACTCACAGATGTGTTTCTCTTTCACATTTCAATTTAACATCCAGGAATTGAATTAAAACATATTGACCCTTTCTACAATCATAACTTTATTAGACTTTGACTATTATGGAATTAACTTTTTTTTTTAAATAATAGCAACCATGACAGTATCATATTACAGTATAATGGTCTTTTTAGGAGGAAAATGTACTCTTGGATTACAAGTTGGTGTAAAGTTATTTTGTTCATCATTTGACATTGTGAACGCCCTATCTCGCAATGTTAAAAAGAAAGTGGAAAATATATCTTTCTGTATATCCAGATACAACTGATTAGGTTCTTCCCTGAGTCCTGCCCAACCCCGCCACCTTTCATGAAAATTGGTTCAGTAGTTATTGCATAACCCTTCTAACACACAAACAAACAGACGAAAACATTTTAATATACAAAACGGCAGCAAACAACAGTTCCATGATGACTTGTCTTGAAAACAGTATTTCAATAATATCAGCATCCACTGCTATATAATTAAAGATGATATCAACATTACGCTTATAGAATAAATCAAAACGAACACATTAGAACTTGATGGCTATTGTAGGTGAAGCACAGCCCACAGTGCTGCGGGAGTACATGACACCGAAACACCAGTAGAGTGATAGATGATACAGAAACCTATTAGACCACAAAAACACATGAGAAATACACAATTTTGACTTCAGACTTTAGATAAGAAGAAATATATGTAGTGAGTAAACTTGGATCCATAATCTCACTAAATGTGTGGATGCTTCTTCTGTCCAGAAAGGGGACATATACTGAAAAGCAAAATGCGGCAGTGGAACTGGATAAACAGAGAAGATCATTCAGTGTGTTGGGTTTGTATGGAGGCAGTCAGTTGAGAGATGTAGTTCAGGTTGGAGGGCTAGCTGAGTAGGCGGACAGGTATTGGGAAGAGGCTGCAGAAGCGGCAGGCAGAGCCACAAATCCTCCAACAGTTGATTGCCTGGGTGGGCAGTGTCGGAGGCAATCCTCCCTGCCCTCCTCTTTGCTCTGGCATTAGGTGACTGCTCAGTGGAGAGCAACTGGCAAGCAATGACCCTCTCAGCTGGATGACACGCTGCAGGTTTTCTCTCCTGAGAAAGAAGAAATGGAGCTGTGGCAGACTGCAGAGGATTTCAGGACAGTTTTGATTGTTAGTCTTTAGCCCTGGATGGAATGTGCTCTGATAGGTTTATCGTCCTTATTTGTTATAGTGGGAGAGAGAAAAAACAGAACTGGAGATTATTTTATATTTTTTTTTTATTTGAGCAATTATTTGGTCGGAAATAAATATTTTCTTCAATTCACTTCTGGGATTTCTGGGATAGTATCTCTGAGCAGGTACAGAAGTCGGACATTTTCTCTTACTGTATATGCTGACTGTTAATGTTATATATACTTATATTCTGAATATTGATATTCAATATGATCCACTATATAACTGTCCTCATGTATATGCTTCTTGCGGATTTTAACCTGGCTTTAAATGCAAATTATTTATTACATCTTTACAAATTATAGTATGTATATTTGTATGTGTGTATGTATATACATATGTGTGTGATTGTGTGTAGAAACTGTGCATATATATATATATATATATGTATATTCAATATACTGAAAACTGTATTACATTTGGATGGATTGATAAATAGATAGATCCACTGCATTTATTCTCTCTCACTCATTTATATGTATATATTCTGTCTACTGAAACTTGAGAGGCATGTTAACACAGCTACTGAAAACACTTCCACTCTGCATAGGCCAATAATTAATTTGCAGGTTATTAATGTGCATTTACAGCCACTGAGCCATATGTTCTTACATTTATATTTAGGTTTAGTTGACATATCCTATACTTTCATTTTTACATTTTCATTTTGAATTACAATATAAATACTGCGGCAATATGCAGCAAGTTCTCTCTAAAAAGTCATATCAAACTTTTTTAGCATATGAGCCAAAAAAAAAGAAGAGCTACAGCGATTTGACAGCAGCTCAAAATCCAGGGCCTTCGATTTCTCCTGAACTGACGTATAGAGGATTATCTACAGGCTCTTGATGAGATTATAATTCACTTCTTCGTAACAGTCCTCATTCCAAATTACTCACTCATGTTTCGTTTTTAGCATTTAGAGACTTATTACTGAATATCAGAGACGGATGAGTGCAACTCATAAATCTCATACATCAAGCGCACATCCCCAAATGTCACGTTTCGAGAGACTGAGGAAATCTCCGGTTCCCTCTCTTTCTCACACACACACACACACGCACACACGCACACACACACACACGCACACTATATGTCCATCTTTACTATATATTCATGACAACCTAATTCAATCCCTTACCCTAACCATCACGACTGTGGAGACCACTGAAACTGGTCCTGACAGAGGCAGTGTACATACACACACACAAACACACACTCACAATCACACGACTCAGTCAAGGATCAACTTGTGTCAACAAGAAAACAAAAAACAAATGCTAGTTATCAAGATGAGGCATGCTGGGAATAGGTTCACCTTCTCCGTTGACCTAATGAGGAAAATCAAAAGCAGGGGTTGAAACAGATTGCTGAATCAATATAAAGCACTTATCCTGATTGAGCACTACGACAGGGACAGCAGTGTTCAAAACGGGTGAGGTGGTTAGCTGGCATTTCCCCCCCCCCCTCCTTTCTCTTGTCTCCTTCATGACGAGGAGCGATCCCCGTTAGAGAAATGCATTCAAGCACGCTCCAAGTGAAATCCTTCAAAGTGGAGAATGCATTGTGATGTGGATCTGAGGTATTAATCTTATAATACAACACACATCACAAGGTAATGAACATGTGTTCGCTCTAAATTAGTGGTGATGCAGCTGTCAGGTATGATACATTAGATACACTTCTATGCCCCATGCTCTCTAAATGGAACATGGCCCCTATAGTCTCAACATGTTATCAAGTACAAGGGTCCATCTGCCAAATGCTGAGCACTTGACAGTTCATCAATAGTGATGCTATTCATAACTTGGTTCCACCGCAACAGCCCAGGGACGAAGATGGATAAGAAAACATTAATCTCCTCAACAAGTCAAAGTGTTGAGCAGCATGGAAAACACAATTGCAATTAACAGGCAAGGTATTCAATCAGCGGCAGCTTCAGCAGCCCTTCCACCGTTATCACAGAACACAATGTGTGCTTAATAAGGTAACACCCAAGTTTAGACTGTCATCAGGACAAATTATCAACGTGATTCTTGCATGGTAAATCAGAAAGTGAGATTTCCATTGAGTGAGGCCTGAAGGGATAACAGATACTCGCTGTGCTTGTTTTCATCAGAGCACATCTGAACGTGCACTCTTCTATTGCTTTCAAATGGTGTAGTGGCTGGCCAGACACACGTCCCCAGCATATCCAGGCCACTGATATTTATCTCGCTAGTGTAAAAGCTCAGAGCTCTTGCCTCAATGGTCTCAAACAACAGCTCCTCTGTGACGTTTTGGCAACTGGAGGCTAACCTTTCAACAGCTAATGTATGCGTGATGTGACACTGGGCGCCGTCCAATAAAATCAACAAACATTTTTAATGGATGCAGGTCAATTTGTCCAATAATGTTATTTAAGTCTTTTATAGTAATTCAAGCATAATTGAGTTCAGTAATTTAACTCACCCCCCCTTAGTCCACTGAACACACACTATCACATTAGAAATCATCACTTATAAATTAGTTGTGTAGTGGTGGGCACAAAAAACAACACATTTATTCAAGGATTCAAACTTTTCTCACAATAAAGAATTGTTTAGTTGATTATTTAATGAGTGTCTTTTCAGTGGGAACATGTTGCGTGAACAGATGCTTAATGCTTTCAGACATACTCTGCACAATCTCTTGAGAGTCTCTGGAGGAGCGGTACGTGAGAACGCAAAAATGTCGGAATTTCTCCCACAAGCCCCCCCCCCCAATGTCCCAATGAGACCCTGTGCGAACACAGTGGGAGATCCTCCGCAGGATTCACCACCAGCAAGTCGTGACTTTTTCTGAAAGGCGACAGAAACACGTAGAAGATGTTAAGAGAGCCTCTGGTGATAAGGGCTGGCGCCTGTGTGAGTGTGCTGTAAACAAAAACACATGATGTCTGCAGCGGAACTAAAACGTTACATCCTCTCATCTGGCTGCTGCACCACCTCTCCCCTGAACACAGATTTCTGTGATGTTGTTACCGGTCAGAGCTGAGAATCTCCTGCTGTGTCGCTTGAATGTGAGGGGTAAACTCCCGAGAAAGTCCGGTCCCAATTGTGCAGACATTCGGATCCCACGTAAAAAACTTTGGAGATAAATAAAAAAAAAAAATTCTATTTAAATATTAAAACAGAATATAACATAATAAATGAATGCAAATAAATTATTCCCAAAAGCTTTCAAAAAAGTCAAAGGATTTAAAAGAAGCTAGAGATGGAGTGTGTCTGAGTTTAGAGGGCAAAGCGTTTTTCTAATAGCAAAAGCTCGATCTCCCTTTGTCTCAAACTGTGACCTGGGAGTGACCAGCAGGGCTCCATCTACAGATCTCAGTGGTCACGGGGGGGGCACATACCTGCTCAGTGTGGATCTATAAGGATCATTTAGCACGTGGGGCTTTATTTTGTTCAAAAGCAACTCTTATACACTGATTCCTGCTCCCTATTCATGCCTAGGGATACATACTGAGGGGGATTATACTGCATGGTTCCCTCTGTTGTTTGAGAGAGAGAACTTGACCTAAGTGTTTATTGTGGTTTATCTGGACTAATTTGTCTGTAATCAGATTGTTTCATACGTATTTAGGCACTGGATGGATACTGTGAAGTGAGGATCCCTGCTACCTATATCGGCTGATGACACGTCTCAGTAATCCATGCTACATTCATCCCCACTGTTTTAATAGTGCCTCTCCACGGTAACCTATCTGATGACATCACTGAGTAATGCAACTCTTTCCCTTGTTTCGCCTGAGTGAAAGAATTGAATTCTTATGTGATGCAATTCAACGCAACACGTTTTTATACTTCTGAGAAATAAATTACAAAAATGCTAAGATTTTGTCAGGTACATCACTTTGTTTTGCAAAACTAGATTTATATTTCCTGTAAAAGCAAATCACAGCCATGTGCAATTTATCATTGTACCCTTTCAGTGGTTTAATTAATAAAATGCCCATTTTTGTGAAGTTTATTGTAACATTTCAATTACAACCACCTCTTTCTTCCATTACTGCAACTTATTAAAAAGTTATGCTTTAAAAAATCCATATTTCTCTATCAAAATGTTCCATTTTTAGGTAAATGTACCTGACTCCCATGATGAAATTGCACCAAAAACCCATTTAAAGTGACAGGAGGGATATGATGTATGTTTTCCTCCCGAGAACTCGGGAAATGGACTCCAATGTCATCTATATAGAGGTGAATCACCTTCTCTTCACTGTCGTTAAGCACCAGAAACAGTCCAGTGTAAAACGTCAGTGCTGCGGGAAGGACACCTGATTTGTTTGCGGGGACAGTTACACATGGACGATATTGTTGACGATCAGTAATTACGACCGAACTATGAAACACTAAGGTAATGTTTGCCAATGAGGCAATTTGGGCCCACGAATGGTTTAATTAACATGTTGAATTTACACCATGACAGGAGTTTCAGAGACCACTTTCCCTCAGTCATTTTTATGCAGATGTTTAATGTTTTTTTAAGCTTGATATAATATGTTGGATGACAGGTGGGGCAGATGTGTTTTTCCACAGCCAATAGATAAGATTTACCACCCCTCTTAGAGACCTCATTGGCTTTAACATAATTGTGCCTTTCCTGCCTCATGCTGTAACTACACGCAAATTGACAACCTTGACCACATAATTTTAATTATATTGCATTTCCCTTAAGAGTAAACTGGGTTAAAGATTGATCCATAATCAAAATATACCTTGTAAATGAGGTATCTACAGGACACCAATAACAAGGATGATCCGAGAATGAACAACCAAAGCTGTATAGAAGCATGTTGTGGTCTAATAACTAATAATCAATCCCCGTTAAATAAATTGCGATCATAGGATTAGATTTTAGGTTACATTGGCGTTACGGAGTTAATGCACGGTGCAGGTTATGAAGCTTATCAGGGTTATTAGCTGATATTGTCGCTCCTGTCGATACACACGAGGTGACACTGAATTATACCTTTTTACTTTTAGTAAATAAAGGTCACTGGAATTAATCATCCCGGCATAATTGTTGGAAAATGGCCAAGTGGATGATGAAAGGAAAGCCATTCGTTGTACTTGAAAGCAGGATGGATGAAGTGATTGGACTGATTAATTTACTTTTTAAACTGTCAGAGCAGAGGACTCCGTGATGGGGAGAACCATTTCAAATATTCAAAGGGACGAATGTTCTGGCGAAACACCTATTAATCATGGACATTTTGGCCAGGCGCGTTAATTGTGGTGTCGGCTCTCTATGCATGCTCCCGCGGAATCATTAGTTACAACGGTCGCTCAAGCCACAGCAGACATAGAGGCTAATCAGCAGCTGTAATGGACACACTTCATAATTGTCAGTCTTCTGGTAAGGAGACCTAAGCTGGGGAGGCTGAGGGCACACCAAGAAGTACAGGCAGCTTTGATTGCATGAGCTGAGAAAGCCATGTGCCTATGTAGTCATTATTTTACCTCAAGACTTGTGCCCAAAGAATACAGCAGATTTCTAACATTAAATGTCGCAGTATTTTAAAAGTACAAATGTTGTCCTATTCTTATAGTTACTGAAGCGGAGTGAGTTCCCCCATAATTAAGGCAACTTTATCGGCACTGTTCCCAGGCGAGTGTATGTACGAGTACCTGTGTTAGATGTTTCATCTTTATTAGCCAGAGCATGGTAAGCCTAGCTCTTCATGCTCTAATCCCCAGCTAAAGAAACAGCTTTCAAGGAATTAACATCAAAAGTAAAGCTTTGCGTGCCGGCGGGGGAGCTTTCAACAGAGCCTGCCTCAACTATCTCCTAAGTATTTTCAGAGCCTCAGGGATGAAGTGGAAGTTAAGTTTAACTTGCTCTGTGTTCTTCTGCAAGTCTTTGACCTTGTTCTCAGGTCTCTTAATAATCCCTGATATGTTTGAATCTGTACGGCATTCGGGGCATTTCAATGGGGGCACTGCCAGAGGGTGAGGATTTCCCACAAGGGCCCGTCGCCGGGTCTTTTCTCTAACCATGATTCCAGTGATCAGCAGGTTTGGGTCGATGCTGTTGAGACGTAGGATCAGCACCTGACAGACATGAAGTACATACAGTATGACGTGCAGTGCATAGAAAATCTGTAGATTTCCATATATTACTATGGAGAACATACTCATTATGCACAGCTCAGTATGCCATATCATTAAGTGGAAGTTTACACACCGTCCTGATTTCATTGGGACTTATAGAAGAAAGGATTTTGAGCTGGTCGTACATGACGGAGAAGCTTTGTTTCTATTTCTTTGTTTTCTTATCTCTTTTTTTCCCATTCATTTTCTTCATTTCCATTTAATAAAAAACGTTGAAACCTGGAATCCCAGTGACCAGCTTTGAGATGGAAAAATATTGGAAAACAGAAAAAAGCCAAAGGTACAAGACTGTGTCCATAATTGCTTAAGAGTAAAGAAGCTACGCATCCCATAAACCATTGCGACTGATCCCTTTCCAGTGACCTCCAGCATTTATTCTTTATTGAACCTTTAATCTCGGATTTTCACAACTTTTTACCCTTTTTCTCATCTGTAAAAAATGTTAGAAAGGGAAATCATGGGTGCTCTGTTGTAAATACAACACACGCTGAACCATCAGATCATAGCTGTCATAATTTTACAGTTGTGGTAAACATTTCCATGGTAACAGCAAGCTCCACCAATCAGAGATGCCACTATTACTTCTGAGGATTGTGGGTAGTGTAGTAAAACACATTTTTCTAAAAAAGCAGTTGATATCATACTGACCCGGGACTTCTACAGGAGCACATAACATTGTTACACAATCTTGTAGGAGAGTCGGTTACAGTATTAATCAAAACCTGTCTTACAACAGAAATATTGATCGGGTCCACCTGGATAACATTCTGTTGCCATCATGCAGAAACAAATGGAGTTGAACTAACGATTATATGGAGTTTCAACTATGTTTGTTTTGAATCTCTGTATGTTTGAGACTGTAAAGCAGCACATCACTGCCATCACAAATGCCACTTTCAAGAGAGGTTTCTCCAGCCAATGATTATTGCTTCCAGGCTCGTTCATAGACTGTGACAGCTTGGATTCAGCTAAGGGACAGTGATGGCTGATTCATTGTGTCTCTCCAAAGTACAGTTTGGGAAAATGACACTGGCTGCTTTGCTTTGTAGCTCAAAGCAGTAGCAAACAGTATTTCTCCTATCTTGTGAGGTCTGCTACCAATTCTCAACGGTCCAATAAATCACTTGTCTAGCTGATGATAACATTCCATCAGGCAATCATCAAGCACTCCTCTTTCTCCTCTTTAAATCTGTTTATATGGCTGTCGGGTAAGAAGTGCGGAGGGATTTATTTTGTCATGTTACAGAAGCTGTGGGACTGTGAAACAGGCTAAACTGCAGGTCCCATCACAGCGTCTCCATTATGCCCTTAACGACAAGGTGCGTTATAGAACGACTGAGATGCTGTATTATGAATAAATATCTTTAATAACATTTGAAAGTCACCAGCTACAAATCTGCGAGCCAGAGCAAGAACAAGGAAAAGAAACATTTTTGCAGGGGCAACATGGTGCACAGCTTTATAGCCTGTATACAATAACGACCATGTCACCTACAAGTGATGCTGTACATTACCGTATAATGTATTTGGAAATGCTATGCCAGCAGCAGTTGGGTTTCTCAGTACTGATGCCTAGCTTGAAGGGAGTCCTCTTTTCCTACAACACAACCAATTTTGTCACTAAAACACAATTTATATTACTGAGAAATCAGATCTTGTCGTCAGGAGATGCCATGAATTCAATGCTTTTTCATCCAACTCTGCCATGTTATTTACAGGAAATGACTTCTTCTTTTGACAACCCATTACAGTAATTTCCATACACAGCCTGTGAATATGGAGGAAATTGACAGACAGAGATAGAAATAATGCAGAGAAGTGCGTATGTTTGTGGAAGAGCCATCCATCCGTTTTTGAATTTCCATTCCTTCCCTTGTGGAGTGCATCGGGCTACTACCTGGAGCGCTGTTGTTTTGAACTTGTCAACCAGTACACAGTATGTATTCATGGCTATTGTTTGACTGCTATCCCTTGAATATATGTGCATGGGAGTAGTTTTAGTTTTTAAAGTATAATGTCACACACCCAAATGGTCACATATCCAATAGTACAAACAGAAATAATAAGAAACAAAACAAAGAGAATAAACTGAACTTCCACATTCTAGCTCAAGTTGCCCTGAGGGTTCCCATTCAAAAAGTCTCTAGCTGGCAGAGAGGTTTGGGTTTGCCATTCCTCCACTCCAGACTTGTTTTGAATTTTGTCAGTAACTTGAATTCGTGGCTCTGTGTGACCTGCATCTTTATGGTTTTGAATTTAGGGATATCGTCTTTGAGTATGTATTTTGTGTATCCAGTATCTATATAATTCCACAAATTTCTGTGTCTGTGGATCACTTCTCGAGAACCGTTTATCTTATCGGCTTCAACCATGGCACGTGTATTATCAAGGGCTCAAGGAAGTGCAGTGTGGAAAGTGGTGCAATTAAGAAACACGATATGTTTAATATTATAAACAATTGAATAAATATGCAAATAGTGCCTTGAAGTCTGTTGGTCGGGGCAGATGCGTTTACAGTCTGTGGACCGAGTTGAGCACCTCTTCATCCTTGTCTTTACATATCATACAGTAATGGTAGTAGTTTGATCATACATATATGTATGTTTATTTAGATGTGTGTTGTTTTCTTACCGGACCACTCAGATAGCTTATAGTAGATGCATGAAAAAAGAACAAGTGAATCTGTATAAGCGACACACGTGAACAACCAACCCGATTAAAACTCTGGTTTGCTGAAAATTCAGTTAACAGAGTTGTCGCTCACTGTGCTGTCAGTAGTGGTGCCGTCAGAACTGCCAAATAAGCTGCCTGTGGGATTTGGGGTAGCAAGGAAGTGGCTTTAAGGGAATGTATATAGCTCCTTGCCAGTTGTTCCTTTATTGTAAGAGCCTTTGTAAACACTCAGCAGGACAGTTAGGGAGATGGCGGTGAGGTCAAAGAGAATGTGTTTTCCGATCTGCTGTCATATGCTCTTTTGTGCAATGACAAAAATAAAATTCAGTTGGAGTTTGATCATTGGAGACTCATTTTTATTCTTATATATGTGTATATATATCTTTCCGGGCGTTTTATGATTTTGCCATTCAGTAAGTTTTAGCCAGCTCTAAACTTATATTTCAGTTCAAAGTGTTCAACTCTAAACCGGATATCGAACATTTCTCACTTCCCAGTCAGAGTCAGACATTTTAGAAATTAGTCTCTTGGGTGAAAAAACAAGACAAAAATGTGTATATTGTAGACACAGTAGATTAGTAAGGATAGGTCCACAAAAAATGAAATGCAGACGATCAGTATTCGAAGCTGAGTTGATATTTGAATAGGGTTGTTGAGGTTTTGATGGAAAGCAAGAAGATGTTATTTTAGACATGAAAAATATCCATCAATTGGTTTGTCCCAGGCTGCGAGATCGAAGCAAGTGTTGTATCAAAATCTATATTTTTCATTTATGTGTAGTGTTTGCCATGTTTGCTTCTGACAGGTCTTTTTTGCATTAAGGATGAAAGGTTTCACAGTAAATCCTGGTAAAGCAAGTTGTAATTACCAATAAGAATTGTAAAAAATTACATACAATGTTCGATAACTTCAGTTTGAAAAACTAAAGGAAATAGAAATTCACTAGAAAGCCGCTATGGTCCCTATTCAAAAGGATTTCATGCGACGAAATTGAAGATGCTACTTCTGAAAAACTGTGCAAATTCATAAAAGACAATGTATAAAATCAGCCAAAAGACACAGACCAAAGAAACGTTGTCTGCTTGCGTGAATTCCCGTGAAATGGGAAAACTGGGAAAAGAATATATGTTGTAAGCATAAACCAAATAAAGGCTGATATAAATATATATGACACTGAAATATATAATTCCTTTAATATATAAGCACTTTCACCTCACTGTTCCTATTTATTGTGTTGTCTCATTTATTGTTTTTATCTCGTTTTCTAGCCCAGGGTAGAAGGAATTTAAATGCATTTATGTAAGCCTGTCTCTTCCCTATGTCTTTACCTCCTCGTGGACACCGATTCAAAACTTGTCCCCTTTTACATCCAAATTGGTGCATATCGCAATGAAAGCAATAGACAGGGTTTCCATAGAAGGGACACAAGTGCCAACAATTATCCTGGGACAACCCTGCACACCACTGCAATAGGAAAAGATGGCACCTGACTGTCCTGCAGGCCACAGTGAACCAAAAAACTGATTATTAAATTACGCTGAACCAGAACAATAGGGGACCGCCCCACACAACGGGGCCAAAAGCGAGCTGCTAGCCCACATGCCGGCTGGTCAAATTGGTCTGCTGCGTCTCATCTGCTGGTTAATGCTCAATGTAGAAAGATGGGGCCGGCAGTAGACATGCTGGTGACACAGACATGCAAGCTGCAGCACCTCAGTCAGGTGGACAACACACGCACGGACACACGAACGAGGCAGTGTCCTGTGGCGAACAATGGACCCGCCTCTGATTGCTCAGGTCTCACAAAGCAGATAAAAATTGGCTGTGGCAGGGCTGTGTGGTAACAAAACAACCATTTTCTTTACCAGTGCACTCTAAAGTGGAGCAGGGACTATGTTGTTGAGTTCAGTTTTGAGAAGTTGTAGCGCATTAGAGGAGAGAGGGACACGGACTGTTGAGTTGTCTGTGGGTTTCATCGATATATTGTCTCTTAACCCCCAGATAACAGTTGCACCACCATTGTCAGATGTCTTCATTGTTCTGTAACCTGTGCTTGGCTTCTCCGTCTCCTGGGGATACACTGGAGGAAGCCTTTTCCTTCCATTCTCCAAGAATATTTTTCTCATCAGGTACCTCTGCCTTGCCTCTGTGTTAAGAGGGTTGAGACGTTACCACACTTTCAAGAATGAATGTCTGTAGGTCAGACTAAGTTTAAAACATTTATGGGACTTTTGTTCAAATAAATAAGACCTTGCAGCATAAAGGCATGCAGAGTTGCAGACATAGACTCAAAACAGAAATTATTGGATGAATGTAATTTAAGTGTCACTTGTTTCCATTCAGGTACATTAAGTAAAGCTAGTTTATCGTATGAATAATATAAATATCACATTCTGACTTGGTTTGGCTTTAACTGCAACAGGTCTGACTTAGATCGTCCAGTTAAGTTCATTTTTATTTAATTAACCCTAGTCAGATGTTCGGTACTACAACATTCAGCCTCGCTTATTTTGTCTGGTTGTATGAACTAATACGTTTTTAGGGCCCGAGCACTGACAGTGGGAGGCTCTATTGAAATTGTAATGATTATTAGGGCCCGAGCACTGACAGTGGGAGGCCCTATTGAAATTGTAATTATTATTATAATTATTATTATTCAGGCAAGTTAATTGACTTTTTGAGGGCTTTAACATGCTCAAATTCTTACCAAAATTTTCAGAAAGTAAGAAAGTGGCGAAAATTTACGTATTCTGGAGGAATTTTTCATGGGATCCGCAAAATGTCTCAATGGTGCCCCCCAAGACCCCCGGAACGTGTTCACATTGATCGATCTTCAAAAAAATCGATACACAGGTGTATCATGACCAGACAAACAAAAAAGTCTCAAGGTGCAATTGGAAAAACGCAACAGGAAATGCGATCCAACGCTTCAAAATGCATGTTCAATGGGCATCACAAACACGGTGACAAAATACTTCTGGAATTTGAAAAGCTGGATAAGACATTGTTTGATTGGCTTGGAATGTCCGGGGGCAAGGGGCAGCCTCTGTCTGAGAGTCAAGCGATCACAAAGCAGCTGTTGGTGTCTCTGACTACCCTGAAGAGCCTAAATATGGTACATGCAGACATCAAGCCAAACAATATAATGTTGGTGGATCATCAGCGCAAGCCCTCAAAGGTGAAGCTGATTGATTTTGGCATGGCTACTCGGGTCTCCAAATTGGAAATTGGACATAATTTCCAGATTATTTGTTTCAGGGCCCCTGAAGTCATGCTGGGACTTCCTATGAATGAGGCCATGGATATGTGGGCTCTTGGTTGCATTTTGGCCTACCTGTTACTCGGCACATGTTTGTATAAAGCAGCAAGGGGAGCCCAGCATCCTCTACGATTCAGAAACCTGGGCAGTTTGCCAGTCTCGATGACATTGTGTTGACTTGCCCAGGCGCGGCTGAAAATGAGGACACGCAGGCCTTTTTAAGCCTCCTAAAACAGATGCTGCATCTCAATGCAAAAAAGAAATCAACGTGGTCGTGGTGAGAAAATCTCTTGCACTGATAAACGAACCAAAGGTGATGCTGAAATTAGTACCCGAAAGAAGTATATGAAGAACGTTCTAAAAATTTTTAAATGGCTATTACCTTGTTGCAATGTGGATGTTGCTGATTAAACTCAGGTCTGACCTTGAGGATGTGACGAATAAAAAATATAAAAATAAACAGAGCCCACAGTGCATCAAAATGTGTTACTGTCAGCAGATACTGGAAATTCTGGATAAATTGATTCCCAATGTTCACGATAATCAATGACAACATTTCAATATCTCGGTAGATCCCATGTGAAACATTTCAGAATTTTATATCAGTGACAGAATTATTTCAAATGTTTTAAAATTTGTCATGTCACCATCTTTCATTGAGTTTCTCACTCACGGAGCAATCAAACTTTATACAAATATATTACAGGCATCCCTATACTGTCAACATGAAGTACAGAAATCAACACAATTTTATCTTGATTACCGCATATCTTTTTTTTTACAGTAGTAATAGTTAGAATCCTTTAGTTTGTCACGTTACATCATGAGTGAAGTGAGGTCATCTGGCAGCTACTCTAGGTACTGGAGCGTATTTAAAATGGGCCTGAATGGAGCCATCCCTGCCTGGCCCTGACTTGAACACTACTCTACACTCTCAATTAATTTAACCTTGTTAATATTCTTATTAGTTTTTGGTGAAATATCAGCAGGAACAGATTGAGGGGCTAAGGAGACAGAGACTGACATGAAGGCAGTAAACACAGCGTTGTTTGGGAGCGCTGGCAGGTAGAGCTAACCCCAAACTCTCATTTTGACATACCACCCCATCTTTCTCTCTGTGCGGTTGAGGAGGATAAATCCTGAGAACATATACGAGCTCAGTCACCCTGACAGGCAGCACGTGAGTACAGTTTGTAAGCAATGATCCTGTGCTATTGTAATCTTGGGTTTGACCGACAAAAAGGAATTTGATGCTTTGATATTTGGAAAATGGCAAGAATCATGACACATACAGTACAAGTTTACATGTGAAATTATTTAAAGCAACACCATACAACTTCAGCAACAGCGCCCTCTGCAGCCACACGTTATGATTGTTGGGCTCCGTGTCTGAGCGATTGTTTTTCTATGTAGACAAAAAACAATGTCTATCAATGTGTTGAGTGGAGCGTTCATTTTGTACCCTCACCCATGATCGCCGGCTTCCTGAACCAGAAAAGCTGCCGTTCAGTTTCATTTTCAATATTTAAAAAAAATGTCCACACTGAATATTGCAGATAAAAGCTGCTTCTAGTAACTTCTCTCTCGCTTCAGCCAATCTACAGTTCAGCATTACTCTTGAACTTGCTGGGACTGATTCTGGCGATTTAAGCTACGACTATCAGTCAGTTACAGTCATCTCACTGAAGGTCGAAACCTACTCACCAAAGTAAGAGCACGGACAGGCATCTAGGGTGATGAGTGGGAATGAAAGTGGCCCCATTTTATCTCCTGATTCCAAGTCAGTGTACCATCAATCTAATTTTCATTTTCTGATGAATATTTTATTGAAGGTTTTCAGAATATTCACACAATAAAGAGGTCAAAGTGAATTGAACCACACTTTTCCCTGAAAGGAAATTAACCTGATTATACAAAATATTGACAGGACCAAATTAGAGTTTCAAAATAGAACTCGAGATGGTTTACTAATAAGATGAATTCAATATTATAAAGTACATGGTACCACTTACTATAAAGATACACTTATTCATGCATATTAAAAGCAGATGATGATGAGAGTCCCCGCCGCCTCACTGCTGTTACCTCAACATAAGCCTTCCAGAAACCGAGGGGAAAACCTGCATGCCAACATTCGACTTATCAAATGGAGCCGCGGATGCATCAATCAGAAGACGCCCGTCAGCTGTCAGCGACTCTCACAGTGACTGGTGTCACTATGGTGGTGGCTGTGCGGTTAACTTGCACGATAGCTGAGGAAGACGCCGGAACTGCACGTGCACATTGCGGATTTTCCGCATATTGTGCCGGCTTAGTGCTGTAGCGAGTGAAAACAGTTTTTAGGGAAAAGTAATAATCTAATCACTCATCGTTATCGCTCCTCCTACAGAACCACACTCTTGACATTGAGACTGTGAAGGATTAAGGTGAAAACATTATTGCATGTGTCCCTTTCAGGTTGCTGCCCAGAAATGTCCCCGTCTTGCCTCCAGCAAAGTCCAACTTTTTGTCCCCACATCTGGTGTTTGCGGAGGATAAGCAAAAAGCTAATTATGTCTGGAGCCTTGTTTTGAAATATCTTTTTGTCATTGACCAAACATTCTTGTAAACGAGAACCAATCATTTAATGAGCATAATGAAATCGATTCATGTAAAAGAGGTATATTTCTTGTTTGATGCTCAAACACATGCCCTGGTTGATTTCCTCAGTGTCGAACAGAGGTGAGAACCTGTACTCCCTCTGCATTTTCAGTCTGTCTTTCAACTCGGTCTCCCTCGTCTTACGTAACGTTTGCCTGTGTTCCGTCGCATTGTCAGGAGCCACACTTGAAGCAGATGGAAGTATATCTTCACATTTACTGGCTGCGGTGCTCCTGGGAATGGTAAATGAGACAGAGCATGCATTTTGCCAAGGATAAAAAAAACTTCAACGCTGACAACTAGAAGAGGTACATAAACCGGGGGTGACAGATTTGAGGACAAATTGCTTTCGATCCATCCACCTCCCTGACCCCCACACCCTCACTTTTACTGCGCTCTGTGAATGTTCCATTATTTCCTTTTTAGAACCAAAATGTGCCGTTAAATGTGAACTGCAAGGGGCTGATGAATAGGATACAGAAGACTGCCATAAATATACATTCTGTTAGCATTTATTCTCTATCGATTTATGTCGCTAAGAACGGCTTACATATGCAGAATTAACCTCAACATATTTTCGCCATGAATTTTGCCTTAATTTCAAGTCAAGCATCGTCAAACTACTGTCTCCTATTGCTACACATGTCAGTGCTATGAACGCCAGCAAATTAAGAGTGCTGCAAGTTTCAAGAGGCAGGTTGCAAAACAGTGGGTGCATTTCCCCTCACACTTTTTTACATAAATATACATATCGGTCGTAAAAGAGACCAATCTTAATAGATTCTGTGCAACCAACACGAACTGCTGTGTTTTTTGTCTCATGAGCTGTTAATTGTGAGTTAGTTCTGGTCTGCATGCTGCTGTCACACCGACTTGATACGAGGCAATTAAAACCGCAAAAGATCACCTACCTGCAAATACGACAGATTTATCAGTCGCACTAAACTGTCTCTGGAACATTATTCTTAAGTCCTCATAAAAAAGGAGGAAGTAACACTTTCACTTCCTAACTGATTAAGTTTGGATTTTTTATGAAGACGGTTCTGTAGCTCTGCTGATTTTAATGACAAGGTCACACAATGATGTAGGGACCTTAAACCTTATAGCTCGGTATATTTTACTATACAGGCCTTATAAAGTGAAAGTGGAAAAAAATACCCTAAAGGAGCTTGACCTAATAATTTGACGAACATTTGAAAATACCACTTCAGACTGAGATTCGAGGATGAGCGACATCGCAATCATGTTAGAATGGACGTACAGGGTGTTATTAGGAGAAGAAAACTATAATTTTCCCTCTATGTTTCATTTGTTTTTACAGACCTATTCACATTTCAAAAATCACCAGGGAAAACTACATTATTAAAGTTTTGTCCTCAGGTCACATACAAACATCACAAATCCTCTACAGTGTCTTAATTTACTCACTATGGCTGTTCTGCTGCTATAGTAGGTGACCTTCTATAGCACCTTATAGCCCAATATATTTTACGTGCTATATTATAGCTTGCAGCGAAAAGTGGCAGCAGGGCTTGAAGTGTTTCTGATCAGCACTCCAGGAGTCCAAGTGAGGGGGGAAACATCAGCATCTTGAATTTTACATCGGGTTTTATCGACTTTCCGGTGATTATCTCATCGGTGATTGGTTAAGAGTTTGGAGCAAACTTGTAAAAGGGAGACTTTCCTCATGTGACAAATCAAACTGACTCATACTGTAGCAAATTAGCAACCTCTTCAAATGAAACGCCCAATACGTTCTGCAGCAGAGCGGCTGAGATGTGAAGTTTGGTGAAACAAATCAGCAAAATATTACTGAAAAATAAATAAATGTGAAATCTGTGAGCATGAACAAATCTCCCATAATACTTAAAAATCGGAGGAGGAGTACACACCCTCTACGGGTTACGCTGCTTTAGACAAAATGTGTATTATCTGCTTTGCTAATAATAATGGAAAATTGATAAAGTTCATAATGAATACATAGATTAATTAAATACTTAATACATGCATAAATTATAGTCAAATGAAAGCAACCCCTCACTGTCTTTGGGTGCATCCACTCATTTGTTATTCTTATCTGCAGCCCGGAGCTGTTTTTGTGATTTTAATGGACATTTCAACCCAGTCTCATCAGAAAACGTTCAATGGCAACGTTGGTCCACTTGGAACGACGTTACCATCTCACAATCTGGCCTCTCAGATTGTGAGATGGTAACATTTAGTCCTCCCATTGTTTTGCATTGGCGTGTTCTCACGTCACGTGACTCTCAAGCTCCCGTCTGTGGAGAGGAAAACATGGCGGAGATTCCCTGTTTTTTCAGATAAAAATATAATTTTGTAACTTAGTTTGGGCATAAAAATACATTCTGAAACCATTTCTAGCGAGAAATGTGCTCTTTGCTTCCACAGTCTTCAGCCAGTTCATGCTTATGATAAATATTTTAATAGTTATCACGCATGTTTT
The DNA here is from genome assembly GCF_947347685.1 of Pleuronectes platessa. Classification (NCBI taxonomy): domain Eukaryota; kingdom Metazoa; phylum Chordata; class Actinopteri; order Pleuronectiformes; family Pleuronectidae; genus Pleuronectes; species Pleuronectes platessa. The sequence continues at coordinate 16,561,449 of NC_070640.1, read as the reverse complement.
TATCGTTGCTATGATGGTTGCCATGCCACCACGGCGCAGCTTGGTGTTTAAATCACAGTCCCTGCGTGGTGTCCTTCAGTGATCGTGAATGTTATTCATGTTATATAATAGTAATATTTGAGGCTAGATTACATCTCTAATGAGAAGGATCCTGCGAGTCTGTTTATACCGAGGCCGGCCCGAGTGCGCGACCGGCCCGAGTGCGCGAGCGGACATGACGTGTGGCTGTCGTAAAAACCCTATTTGTAAACAACCAGTCCTTTAACTCGGGGCTGCGTCGTAAACACGGAGCGCTTGGAAGACCACGATGTCATCTTCCTTCTGTCAGGTAAGTAGTTTATTGTTTTTAAAGATCGTTACGATCTAGGGTTACAGTCCGAGTGCGGATAGAGTCCGTCAATCCACACTATGGACGCTGTTCATCAGCTAATACGCCATTGTTAGCCACATGCTTCAGCCCACGGTAGCCTGTGCTACCTGGGAGGTGAATACATGGTTGTGGAAACCAGTTCAAGACGTTTAGCTCATCATTGAGGGACGCTACAATATAAATATAAACATGAATTTGATTTATGAATGCTTTAGATTGATAAGGAGTGTATTTCTCTACCATTACTCCACAATATCAGATCAATTTGGTTTAATGTATAGTATGCAATATGACAATGTTTTCATGTTATGGAGTTGCGATTCATTTTATAAAACAATTGCTATGTTCTGTTTTTTAATCAAGGAGGATCAAAGTGAAGCTACAGGAGTTTCATTAACGTCAACAACTTGGACCGAACAGTTTGTTTTGCTTGATGAAGAGCAGGAAGGGCAGCCTGGAGAGAAAGAGAAGCCGGGTTGAGCCCACTACCATCATCCACGTACCACGAGGAAGATGAGGGAGAGAAATGATCCTAGCATTAAAGAGGTACTTTTAAGTTATATACCAGAAAAACCACACTGAAAGAATTTTGATCAATCATGCTTCCCTGCTGTGATTGTTTAACTGGGAAAACAACTTTTTCCACAGGAAGGAATACAATTTAAGGAATACATGTGCAAAGTTTTCCTCTGTTATGTATAATGATGACCCCCATCAAACATAATGTTAGCAATATTTACACCTTTTAATTTATACTGTTTATTTCTGTCTACATGTGTGAATTTGCCTTCATTAGTTTCAGAAAATAGCGATGATGTATCGGTCAGTGGGCGGCTGCACGAGACTCCGCAAACTAGTCTGTAAGCAAAGTAGACGAAGGCATCGAGGTTGCGGCCTGCCATCATTGTTATTTTGCTTAAGGGACTGAATATGTTTCATGCAGAAATATTAGCATTTCCCTTATATCTACCAAAACTGCTTGTTTCACAGACTGCAGTTTTGTTTTGGTCTGATGTGGTGTGCTAATACAACCGTATCTGCAATGGGTTGTGGGGCATTAACATTTGTAACTCTAATTTTGTTTTGACAGACTGTGAAAAGTCATCTGTTGCTATCCTCTGTGTTGATTTCTTTAATTTTAAGAATGTTTCTCATAAGACCTTATCAGATTGCATTGTGAAACATCTGGGTCACCTAATTTTAGTGTAAACAAGAGGGTGAACTCTTGACTAATGACTACAAACTTGATGTTACACATCTTAAACAATGATATGGGCGCCACTTAGACAACCAGACCTGTGTGCTTTGCTGTGACTATAAATGACTGGAACCTCAGATAAAGAAAGTTATTTTCTGACTTCCATAACTGAGGCATTCTCTACAGAATGTAATGTGCCCATTCTACTTCAGATCCATTGGATCATTGTTTGTTTATGTTGCTTAAAGAAGAGCATTCACTGCTTTAATGTAATCAGCATCTTATCTGCCAATATCATGGTGTAGAAGTGCAAGGAAATACCATTATGTTATGATCAATGTCATTTATTGTGCACAAACATTATATTAAGGCATCTGCTGGAAATGATATGATCAACAATTCTCATGCAAACAAGACTTAAAAAACGCCACAAATAGTGTTTTGGAGAGGGGGGTTTCAGAGGGAGGGGGCAGCTCTGGAGAAAGGTCTGTCAATCCAGGTCTGCTGCTTGGTGTGATGGAGACATGAGGTTAGCATCAGGAGCGGAGGCTGCAGGAGGGACCGTGGAGCTGAGGCACACCTGTACTGCTTCTCTTCAGAAGAACTGAAGGACACAAACAAACCATAGTGTTAAATTATGAAGATGGTTCCCTCTGATTTTTTTTTTTTAAACATAAACGTCAGACAGGCCACTAAAAACTAAAAATGCTGAAGCTAACAGCTACCACACAGCAAGCTAATGCCTTCCTAAGGCTGCCAGGGAGTAGCATGAGTAGCATTGTAGCAAGAGAGTGTAGCTAATCACAGCCCTCACAGTTCTTCATCAGTGGAGAAGTACCTCGCCATGTTTTCATCTTCAGAGGAGTCATCTAAAGACTGTGCTGCTGTTCCAGAATATGTCAGGCCCGCTGCAGCCTGCTGGGCTTGAACTCTGAGCATGCAGAGTAGGCCCTCACGTCCCCTCTCAGTAAATGATCAGTACTGCCTGAGAATATATGATAAAAGACAAAAACATCTCAATTGTGCGTTTGTGTGTATGTATACATACACACATACAAGGCTTTCTTTTCTACAGAAATATTTTTCCTGAGTTGATGACTCTGCTTATTGCCATCTAGAATGTGAAACCAAATATATGTTTTGGTGTACCCATACAAGATGTCCAATGTAACACCAATAAAATCCAATCTACTACACTACGGTTTTAATGCCTCTGCAATAGCGAGTCGCCGGAGGCATAACTGCATGTTTTCGGATTGTCTAACTTTGTATTTGTCTTAAAGTAAAAAGGTCAAGGCCACACTGACCTCATCTTATGGTTTCAGTTGTCAAGAGATACAGTGTCATTTATATGAGAGAAAATATGTAGAAATATGTAGACGGACACTGCACTGGTTAGCGGAGTCACACAACGCAGTGCGGTAATTCTAGTGTAGTTTTTTTGTAATAAATGGGTTATCTATTTTTACAATCTACAAAAAGTTATCTATACATTTGGTCACAGAATGTTACACAAATAAATTGGCATTAAAGTTGGCATCTTGCTGTCTGGCCAGTCTGACGATGCAGCTGAAGCGTCCATCAAGGGCTTTCTGCAGGTAATTTTGATTGTTTGTTTCTTGTGAAGAGGAGAATAACATGAATTCGTACCGATATCAGTTTATAATCAAACCTTTTTGTGTTGACCTTGTTTAAACAGAGTCAAAGGACATTGTACAACAATGACACACATTTTCCCACAGTACCTGTCGTTCACTACTGAACTTCTGACACCCATTACTGGACTGTGTCTTCCTGTAGAGTGGTGATGTTCTCAACGTTCTTTTCACAGTCTGTCAAAACAAAATTAGAGTTACAAATGTTAATGCCCCACAACCCATTGCAGATACGGTTGTATTTGCACACCACATCAGACCAAAACAAAACTGCAGTCTGTGAAACAAGCAGTTTTGGTAGATATAAGGGAAATGCTAATATTTCTGCATGAAACATATTCAGTCCCTTAAGCAAAATAACAATGATGGCAGGCCGCAACCTCGATGCCTTCGTCTGCTTTGCTTACAGACTAGTTTGCGGAGTCTCGTGCAGCCGCCCACTGACCGATACATCATCGCTATTTTCTGAAACTAATGAAGGCAAATTCACACATGTAGACAGAAATAAACAGTATAAATTAAAAGGTGTAAATATTGCTAACATTATGTTTGATGGGGGTCATCATTATACATAACAGAGGAAAACTTTGCACATGTATTCCTTAAATTTACTTGCCTTCCTGTGGAAAAAGTTGTTTTCCCAGTTAAACAATCACAGCAGGGAAGCATGATTGATCAAAATTCTTTCAGTGTGGTTTTTCTGGTATATAACTTAAAAGTACCTCTTTAATGCTAGGATCATTTCTCTCCCTCATCTTCCTCGTGGTACGTGGATGATGGTAGTGGGCTCAACCCGGCTTCTCTTTCTCTCCAGGCTGCCCTTCCTGCTCTTCATCAAGCAAAACAAAGTGTTCGGTCCAAGTTGTTGACGTTAATGAAACTCCTGTAGCTTCACTTTGATCCTCCTTGATTAAAAAACAGAACATAGCAATTGTTTTATAAAATGAATCGCAACTCCATAACATGAAAATATTATTGTCATATTGCATACTATACATTAAACCAAATTGATCTGATATTGTGGAGTAATGGTAGAGAAACACACTCCTTATCAATCTAAAGCATTCATAAATCAAATTCATGTTTATATTTATATTGTAGCGTCCCTCAATGATGAGCTAAGCGTCTTGAACTGGTTTCCACAACCATGTATTCACCTCCCAGGTAGCACAGGCTACCGTGGGCTGAAGCATGTGGCTAACAATGGCGTATTAGCTGATGAACAGCGTCCATAGTGTGAATTGACGGACTCTATCCGCACTCGGACTGTAACCCTAGATCGTAACGATCTTTAAAAACAATAAACTACTTACCTGACAGAAGGAAGATGACATCGTGGTCTTCCAAGCGCTCCGTGTTTATGACGCAGCCCCGAGATAAAGGACTGGTTGTTTACAAATAGGGTTTTTACGACAGCCACACGTCATGTCCGCTCGCGCACTCGGTCCGCTCGCGCACTCGGGCCGGCCTCGGTATAAACAGACTCGCAGGATCCTTCTCATTAGAGATGTAATCTAGCCTCAAATATTACTATTATATAACATGAATAACATTCACGATCACTGAAGGACACCACGCAGGGACTGTGATTTAAACACCACGCTGCGCCGTGGTGGCATGGCAACCATCATAGCAACGATAAAAACATTCGTGATAACTATTAAAATATTTATCATAAGCACGAACTGGCTGAAGACTGTGGAAGCAAAGAGCACATTTCTCGCTAGAAATGGTTTCAGAATGTATTTTTATGCCCAAACTAAGTTACAAAATTATATTTTTATCTGAAAAAACAGGGAATCTCCGCCATGTTTTCCTCTCCGCAGACGGGAGCTTGAGAGTCACGTGACGTGAGAACACGCCAATGCAAAACAATGGGAGGACTAAATGTTACCATCTCACAATCTGAGAGGCCAGATTGTGAGATGGTAACGTTGTTCCAAGTGGACCAACGTTGCCATTGAACGTTTTCTGATGAGACTGGGTTGGGACATTTACATCAAAATGACTTATCCAGCAAAGTTCCTCGATGAAAATACTCTGGGAACAAAGCCTGGTAATCCATGACAGATCCTTCACTGGAGTCCTAGCCCATTCAGTAAACGAGTCGTTAAACTTTATTAAAGCCAATCTGGGCTGAACACCGTGCTGCGTGATTGAAAGACATATTGCTGTGACCTTCTGGCCTCTGTTGTTGTCGAGAAGAGGCAGGACTCCCAGTTCATGTTGGCTCTCACTGCAGGGAGCTGGTGGGCAGATGCGGTCTGGGTTCGGGATAAACTTTATTGGGTTTCTCAATAGTCAGCTGAGTTCTCACCAGAGGACCCTTCTCTTCTCTTCTGAGCTTTGATCTGTATGCTATGTACTTGTTGGGTATACCGCATCACCGTGAATCTGTACGGATCGATGCACGCAGTTCGGAAAGCATACAAATGTAGATAAAGTATAAAGTTATTAAAGTTTGTGTCGTGGTGTAATTTTTTAAGTAATAACCATGCAAATGTTAAATCAAATAAGTTGTGTGTACATGAACAAAAAATGATGTCTGGTTTGACGTTACAACTTTAGATGATTCTGTATACACCTATACAATGAATCTGTGTCACAAAACAAGAACTTTTTAATTTGAGGAGTGCTACTGTCTACAGGAAGACCAGAGAGCCACAGATAGTTTTCTTTGAACATTTTTTTTTATTTGGTTTGCCTTAACACAAACGCGAAAGGTCACACAACCAAACTAGCCTCCTAAGCCAAGTTAACGTCACAACAAAAAACTGCCTATCAACTTACACAAGGGAACACATATAGTGGCTGATCAAGCCACTCAAAACACAAAAGGGGGGTAGAATTAAACATAATAACGTTGAAAACAAACTACAGCAACAACAAAACACCCCAGTATAAGGCCTTATAATATTAAATAAGGAACAGTAATTAAACATAAATATCAAAAAGTAGTCAAGATTAATGACAAAAAACCTAAATAATGAAAACAATATCCCTCCCCATGATTACAAGGGACATGGTCCAGTCCAATTACTGCTCAAAGCCATTTAATGTTGTCTGCTGCAGCTGGGTCTCCATTGGATGAATGGCCAGCTACCTCCAGGAACTGGTAACATAAAGAAAACATGATTAATTATCAGAGAAAAGAAAGATGTAAATAAACGAAAGTATGTTGTATTCAACCAAAATCTGTGTGTCCAGTTATTTATCTGTGAAGTGGGTGCGTGTGCAGAGAGAAACAAACTAAGCATTAGGAATGAAGAAAGGTTACCACCATGTTACTGAGTTTCAGGGTGTGTGTGGTTGCTGGTGTGGCCATCACAGTTACCTTTTTTGGAGTTATTTTGAAAGTGCAAATCAGAAAAATGACCTGATCCATGACTAAAAACTATGATTTAATCCGAACCATGTGTTGGACATTTTGGGATGCTGTTATATACACTGCGACCTGCAAATGTGACATATTTGTTCGATGAATTATTGGAATGTTATTCGATTTTTAATTGTTGATGCTACATTTCCTAACCATCAAATTACTGATTCATGCACAAATCGTATCTGCAATAGTAGCATAGCAGATTAAAAAATGTAAACCCCATTCTAACATATATTCATGTCACTGCTATATAAAGCATGGAGGTTTGTATGTGAATGTTGATAGGGAGTTTCTAAACCATTCTGAGTCCATGCAACTTAATCCATTGCAGCAAGTTTAAAACCAGTGATTTAATTTACAAAGTACAACATGCTTCAAGACTCATCTCAGTGGAAATAAAGTACACTCAAGTAGAACTGACATTGCATCAGTAAATTCTGCTCTTTGTTATGTGTTCAACAGATCATCAGTCAAGTTCAAAGGCATTTATATCTTAGTTTTTTCCACACAAAACTTCATCACACACGCTAATTATTGTTTTTATCCTTTTTCTTTATGGTGCACTGCCTCTTCATCCCCACATCTCAGACGAGTGGAAGGCAAGTGCATGTGATAATGAGGGTGTTTGATCAATCACTGCACCTGCAACTATTAGGGCTTCATAGAGTCATGGTATTAAAAAAGTATAATGCACATACATTTTAAAATGATGATAAGATTGCTACTCGGACATGCACTGTGTGCACAATTATTAGGTAAGTTGTATTTTTGAAGATTCATTTTATCATTGAACAACTACAATGCTCTCGGCCAATCGAAAATGTTAATAAACCTCAAATGTGAATTATTAAGAAATTAAAAGTGAGATTTTGGCTTTCTAAGGAGAATATCTGTGTGCAGAATTATTGGGCAACTATTAGTGTGCCGAATTATGATGCAACTAAATGAAAAACAAAGTTATTTCCATCTGTTAAAGTGAGAATAATAAACAACTCAAAATTGACAAATAAAATTTCTGACATTTCCACAAAAAAATAATCTGTGAGCAATATAGCTATCCTTCTTTTTCAATAACAGTAATAACCCTCCCATTCATGGATTCTGTCAGTTTCTTGATCTGTTGACGATCAACTTTTTGTGCAGCATCTACCACAGCCTCCCAAAAACTGTTCAGAGAGGTTGACTGTTTTACTTCACCGTAAATCTCCCATTAAGGCAGGGCCCACAAGTTCTCAATAGGGTTTAGGTAAGGTTAGGAAGGGGCCATGTCATTATTTTGTCATCTTTAAGGCCTTTACTGGCTAGCCACGCAGTGGAGTACTTTGATGCATGCGATGGAGCATTGTCCTGCATACAAATCATGGTCTTTTTCCTGTACCACTCCTTGAAGAAAGTGTCTTCTAAAAACTGGCAGTAGGTTGGGGAATTGACTTTGAGTCCCTCTTCAACACAAAAAGGTCCAACTAGCTCCTCTTTAATAATACCAGCCCATACCAGTACCCCATCTCCACCTTGCTGGCATTTGAGTCGAAGTGGAGCTCTGTTCCCGTTACTGACCCAGCCACGGGCCCATCCATCTGGTCCATCAAGAGTCACTCTCATCTCATCAGTTCATAAAAGCTTTGAAAAATCTGTCTTCAGATATATCTTGGCCCCGTCTTGCAGTTCAACTTGTGTCTTGTTCAGTGGTGGTCGGGTCTCAGCCTTCCTTACCTCGGCCATGTCTCTGAGCACTGAACACCTTGTACTTCTCGGCACTCTAGGTAGGTTGCAGTTATGGAATATGACAGCACTGGAGTATAATGGGTTCCTGGTAGCTTGACGTTTGATTCCTCTCAAATCTTTGGGAATTAATTTGCGTCCTTTTTTCTCAACACATTTCTTGCGACCCTGTTGACTATTTGCAACAAAACGTTTGATGGTTCTGTGATCACGCCCCAATATCTTAGTAATTTCAAGAGTGCTGCATCCCTCTGGAAGTTTTTTTTTACAATTTTTGGCTTTTCAGAGTCAGTTAAATCTCTTTGTTGGCCCATTTTGCCTGAGGAAAAGAAGCTGCCTAATAATTATGCACACCTTGATATAAGGTTTTAATCTCCTTAGGATATACATCACCTGATATGCTAAAATCCAATAGGCATTCAAGTTTATACAGCTTGGAGTTGGAAAATATGCATAAAAATGATGATATGGTCAAAATACTTGCCTAATAATTGTGCACACAGTGTAATCTGCTCTACTTGACTTTTTGGGCGAAAAGAGAACCCTCAACTTGACATGCAGCACTGCACAGTGAGCTGCTGTCCTAGCACATTGTTGGTTTCCCATTTGTTATTGAAAAAAGCACAAACCTGCCACACACCAGAGATTGCTTTTCCATACATAAGTTGCTACAGTAACAGTAGTAATACAGGTTTGTGGATGATGGCTAAGATGTACCCATAAAGCTGAGGAATCATCCTCTGAAGCCTGTGAGGTGCTGCTCTATGTGTACTCTTCACATGATAGACTCAGCTTTTATTGGCTCCTCTCCACAAGTAAATGTTAGACGGCAGGAATGCTTAAAGCTTGACAAGATACCATAAAGCTGTTTCTCAGTCCGTGCGGCGTTAACGTCACTGTCAGTCAGTGATTTGGATGCATAACTAATTGCCATCTTGCAGTAAGCCTGCACCTAAGCCATTTTGATATATCAACTTGGAGTTCTCGCTCTTTCCTGGGGTTGATTATTATAGAGCTGGTCCGGGCTTTTTAGTTATGAGGTCTTTCATTTTCTTAAATACACTGTGCGGTGTATCCCACATGGGCCAGCTTCCCTTCTGCAGTGGTGCATTTATATATGAGAGGTAAGATGGTCATGTTGATGGATAGTAAGCCATCCCGATTAGGGTAAGAGTCAGCTCATGTCTATCTTCCATGTCTTTTAATGTAAATCCTGTGATGCTATCAGGAATGTGTTGATATTACAAATGTTGTAATGTCATAATCAAATAGGTGCCTGTTTTAGAGTTATTGCTCCTTTCTTCGTAGAAAAGAGCAATAACTTTCCTGCTGAATGAAAGATAGCGTAGCACAAAGGAGATGTATCCTTCAAGTCTCGAAAAGACAACATTAAGGTGAATTGTTGGAGCAATAATCTGTTAAGTTCTCTTCTATCTTCTTAAACATATCACACAGTAATAAAATGTGGCTCTCTTTTTGCTTCTCAGCAAACATATGAATCGATGGTGTCGGATCGTGCCTGCGTGTTGTTCATTTTAATACTGAGTCCTGACTGTGAGAGTCTGGGTTTCACTGTTCTTCCTCAAAGTCACTGACCGGCTGCTTAACGTGAACGAGCTCCGATCTCACTGCGTGTGTCGCTCTGAGCGAGTGAGTGGGGGCAGGGATGGGCACATGCGTTAATGCGTTATAAAAAAATGTACCCGTTAATTCCACAAATGAATCATCCCACCTTAACCGGTAATTCTGACCTAATATATATATTTATATATATACATATACGTGTGTGTGTGTAACCATACACATATGTTGCTTGAACATCATTAGAGTTTGCAGCTCTGAATTTTGAGCTGAAGTTTCTTTTAGTAAGTGATAATAAAGGAAATGGCTGTTATTTTTCAAGATAATGCACACCAGGGAAAAACTAGGGAAAACATCTGCTAACGCGTCCATGCTTTTTGCTGTAAGTGTCTGAAATACTGACATTAGCAGTTGAGAAACTCAAACAGTCGGAATAAAAACTACATTTTCTTTTATTAACTCAGAGTATAGACCTTTTACCTCATAATGGCATACCTCGAGAAATGTTGCTTGTCCTTGACTATACATTTCCCTCTCACTCCTTTTGCCACATTTCCACAGTAATCTCTCTCTGGGCTTTTATTTGTCTATTTCCGTGTGTACAAAGTGAAAGCTGCACGTCAGTAGCACAGTGGTAGATTCAGTCTTTCTTCAGTATCCACACAGTATGCATTGAGGCACAGCTCCACAGTGGAGGTCACTGCTGTGACCCATGTTAAATGAAAGAAAATCGACTTGAAGCACACACATCGACTTTGAGTGGTGGCTATGTGTGTAATACACATATGCAGCCTGTGTAGACGAGACTATTGTTGACTTGATTCATACCTATTGCAACAGCCATATGTGAAACTGAAAAACACTCAAATACCTCCAGTTAGATTTAAGTGTGCTACTCCTCTGGAGCAAAGTATCACTAATATTAATGAGGTGGGGGTTTCTCACAGGTTACTTGCATTGCCAAATTTAGTTTTCAGTTGAACCATGGGCTATTTCATGACAATGACCATTATTTGCTCTTTTGACCACTTCAAGAAAATGGGACATCTACTCACAACTCTCTTATGAATAAGGCACAAATTAGCCTTCTACTTGGAAATGTTGTCACCATTCTTCTTCTTCTTCGTTTACTTTATTGGTGGGTAGCAACCAACGTCAAGGTGCATGACCGCCATCCCCTGTGTTTCAATATCCTACTTCTTCCTCTTCTTCCCCATTCTGTACTGTATCTCTTATTACCCTGGATCTTTGATCACTTCTCCTTCGGTCTAGTGGCGGGTGGCAGCCTAATGTGTAGGAGTGTAACCATCAATTTTCTTCATTGATTTATTTATTACCTCAGATGATATATTAAAGGAGAACCTGTAATTTTATGTATGCAATAAAACATCAGTGATAGCTGTTTTGATTAATACCTGGTAAAAGTGAGTGTAAAGTAAGTAAAGCTGAAGGAATTTGCAATGAGACAAATAAAACCATGAAGGATTAAAGGGTTAAAACTATCATAATATACAGTAAGATTGAAATGTAGTTTAATTACTTTAAACACTGTCTCAGCAGTAGTAATTATGTCAATTTAGGTTATATGTTTATTATACTTTTAAGTATGTTCCCAGTTTTACTTGCACTGTGTGAATGGGTAAAATGGCTAACAATAAGGAAGCAGGGCTGAGAGATACAGTATGAAGGTAGCTTGGGTGAAATGGCTTCATAGCTAAATTAGAATAAATGCTGATGCCTCTTCACTGATAGAGCAGGCAGGCCAAATTTTTATATAGCCGGCGATTGCCTGTGCCATAACAATCTCAAGTGATAAATCTTAATGTGGAGTGATGTACTGCAGCTTTGCAAGTTTTATACTGGCAGGCCTAAAAGATTTAGTGCAACTACCCTCACTGTCCACATAATAAATGTTTTCCACAGAGACTTGTTTCAGCAGAGGATGAGCTACTCAATTAAACAACATAATGGTGGAAAACCATGAAGAGAACTCTGAAAGTAAGTGAAGTGATTGGGTACAAGACATGGAAGTGGACATCTTAGTGAATGAATGGTGACAAATACAGGCACGGACACCAATCATCAATAACATAATCAAATAACTGGATTATAAGAATATACATCTCCCCTGTGAAATTATGCTATAAATCCAAGATTTGCTGTATCTCCTCTCCAATATATCTTAGCCCGAAACTATGTACTAGGCATTTACCTAAGCAACTGTTTCCTATCTAATAGAGAAACTGAAATTACTTATGTTGACTACAAGCTTGACACTCGATTTCCCTATGTAAGAAGATGTTAGTTGTCCTAAATTAATGTTAGAAAGGATGAAAATGCAACAAAATGGCAGTTAAAAGCAGTGCAAGAATAAGATACCCTTTTGCATCTAACCTGTCTCCTATCCATCACATTGCATTTTCAGCCTCTCAATGTTTATGTAGAGTAAATATCTCCTTGTTCTACTGTGAAGAAAGAGGTTTTCATTCACAGTCTGCAAAAGTCTTCCTTTGGTCTGACAGATATATGCAGAAGGTGTTTATGTGTCATAGAGTCTGGGTCATCAGTAGTATTGTATCCATTCAGAGGCTTAACCAATTTGTTGTAATGGAATTCAACAGGCCAGGTCTACAATACATCTATTTATTATAAGACTGTTCCATCAGATTGCAGTATAATATAAAGGGATGTCTGTTGTTTTGGTCACTCAGTGTTCTGTAAATTACTTATTCCTGTATTGTCCTGAGCAATCTGAGAAATTATGGCTTTTGTTTGGCCCAGAGAGAAATGTGCATAGTGCTGTTAAGAAAAGCGGCAGGGGGTTATCATTTGTTTTGATGCAGATCTACCATTGATCGCTGAAACTGCAGGGCTACTATTTAAAATAAATCCAACATGGCATGCCTTTTAAGTGGGCGGTTATAATTCGGCTACTTGTGCTGTCTCATTGTTTCAATGGTCAATAGAAGCCATGCTCAGTAACCATGGCCACCGGAAGAGACGATGTAACTGAGCTGCCAGTCAACAATACCCACGTCATGAGTCAGCAGAGGCTGTGGAGAGGGCAACGGATTCCTCATGGAGGAAGCTGAGAACCCACGGGAGTATCTGAGTTGCATACGGTACAATCTGAGAGCAGCATCCCTCTCCGAATGAGGTTGGGATAAAGCAGGCCTGAATAACGGTGATTTATAGAGTGTGCACAGGGGCCTGACAGGCACGACTCTCATTAGACAGACAAGAGTTTTAATTAGCGGGAGCACAGCGGTGATGAAGGTGTTTACATTTTGTGGAGAAATCTATGCCAAGAGCACAGGGGCTCGCACCGCTCTCACACAGACATAGAGCAGCACGAGAGAGGCATTCTCAAACAAACTCAGATGGCTTTCACTAAGCAACATAAAAAAAAAAAAAACTCCACACTTTAGTCAAGGTACATATTTCGTGTCAACAACATGTATTTTTCAGTGATGGCCAATGATCTCTTACAGGCAGAGTCAATTAGTTTTCAAGTGTTCAAGTCTTGACTTCTTGTCTATCAGGTCAAAATTTAACCTCGATTTGCATGAATAAAATTTACTGAAAGGAAACGTACAAAAGGGATTGAATCTATTTGGCTCTTAAGCTTAACACAGGCTACTAAATATTACAAATTACTGATATGAAGTGCCGATCCTCAATTTGCATCACACTTGACAAGAGTTGTTTAATTAATGTCCCCCATGCAGTATCAATGTGTTCACATCGGCTTGTTGCATGGCAGAGAGCTTTGGCTTCAGCATTTTGAAAAACTCGGTATGAAAATCTAATTTAAATATGCTCTATGACATTGTCAATTATGCTGTGAGTTGAACTGCAGTGTAGATGTACAAAGGATACAAAGGCTTAGTAAGAGCTGTAGACTCAAATGTGTTCAGCACAGCCAACAAAGCTCAAGATTATACCGTTCTTTGCTTCATTTTATTTGCCACTGCTGTAAGTTTACCAGCAATAACTTCCCCTAAATTCTTAATTACGTGGAAAAAAGACAAGTTACGAGTTTCTAATTAGCTTTGTCTAATTTGCCAGTATCCTCCCAAGCAGAAAGGAGACGTTATTCCGCCTAACAAAGTCACAGTCGTCGGAGTTGTTCTGAGTAAAAGTCAGTTATTCTGTGTAAAAATAAAGTAACCTTCTGGACTGATTATCATATAAAATACAATTAATTTGTATAAGTCACCGTATAAATGATAAAAAAAAACATACTTGCATCCGCCAGCTGTCTAAAACACTGGCAATGAAAAGATACACCACAAGCCTTTTATCAGAATCACAGTTTAGGGAGGATTTTTGCATGTGTGCAATGAGTGACAGTGGGAGCAGCACAAAGACTGTGTCTGCACCATGGATGTGTCTAAGCTGAAAAACTAAAAAAATGTTCTCCTGAAACGAACTGAAGCGAAAAAAAATGTTTATCCCAAAGTCTCTGTAATGTAAATGAATCTTGCATAAGATGGTGGGAGGAATATGCTCGCTCCCCCTTCTCTCTATCATTATACCTCTGTTCATTAGGCCATGCCTCATTGGATAATGTCACTCTGAGGCTGCATAGCGACTGACATGTTTGATGTTGAGATTAATGACTGACCGGGTGCTGGGAACTGAATTATATTGATCTACGGTCATATGCGATACCTCGTATCCATGGCAGCCGACCATAATGCTGTGAAGTTGCATATCAATCATAGAGGTCAGAAACTACATCCGTCAGAGGTAGTCACTATCCGATTCCCACATTGCTCTTGAAAGATGCCAAGACCACAGTCCTCTCTCCTACGTGCTTAAGAAGATTTTTATTGAAGTGAGCAGCTTTCATTGTTTCTGCTCAGTGTCAAAGATGGCAGAATCTGCCTGTCACACAATGCCTTTTTGTTTGGAGTACAGTGACTAAAAGTTCTCTCAATTTTATGTGCATTTTATGTATGTTTGTGTGCTGGATCATTTATCGCACTATATCTGCGCACAACACGGCTTCCATAAAGGGATATGATTAAGTTTCATGAATCTCCATCACTCAATTGCAAAAATAAGAAAAGGAAGGAATTGGATATAATAAGGCTTCTTTTTTATAAAAGAAGAAAGCAGGTCAGGACAAAGTGTGCTCACTGATACTGAGCCTTTTGTGGTCAACATTAGCTGCATAAAGCAGTGCTGGAACCGAGAGCGGCTCCTAATGGGCGTTAGGGCTTAATAATGACTACGTTATTACTTAGTTACTGTATTATTTATAACTTCCTCATTACACAAGCGATTCTTAACAGTGAGAATCACATTTCTGTCCACGTGTCGCGCTTAATTGTGAGTCTGCTGACGGTGAGGAAGAGTCGGAGACAGCTGGTGGAACAACTGTTTACCCTAAATTGTATATTTCTTGTGTGTGATAACTACAGCCCATGAGACTATGAGATGTGGGATGTTACACGGGAGTTTTGGGAAGCAGAGACACTATCTGCTTTGTAGAGAAAAAGAACATGCAGTACATTTGCATGCATCGCCTCAGCCTCTACCTGCCCATTGAGGGAGGAAAGCATTTATAAATGTAGAGTCTATCATTATTATTCTTACAGACAACTCTATTGTTGTCAGTATAGATAGACTGCACTAGTTTCACACATCCCTATGTTGACACGAGACTTATCATTGAGAGGTGCTAAGTGCGTGTCTTCATTAGTCAGATTAGCAAGGGAATTACAAGCCTTGATTTGTATTAATAATGTGTCTTGTACCACCAACTGTATACCCACAGGAAAATAACAAGAAATAGGCTATACAATTATTCCTCTGTGATTTATTAATTTAGGGCAATAGCACTGACGATTCCCCAGCTCCCTGCTCAGAGTGTGTGTGTGTGTGTGTGTGTGTGTGTTTGCGCGTGTGCACTTTAACTTGTCCTTCAAAAGGGCTGCTTGAGGGTTAAGACTCGGTTTTAAAGTTCAGGTTTGAATTAGCTTAGGTTAGGGGTAGGGTAAATGGCTCGGGAATAGGGAATGACAAGTACTAGAGTGTGTGTGAGTGTGCGCATGTGCGTGTGTGTGAGGGTTCTGAAGAAGAGAATAATCTTATTCAGGAGCACGTCTGCAACACCCAATTAGTTGTGACAAAAAGGGGGGAAACCTGAAGGCATTACACCGTTTAGAATCAACTTGCATTCATGAAAGTTGGACTGTATTACATTTTACATTTATTATCCACCTTTGGGATTTTTGAAAATCCAAATTTATGAAGACAAAGCTCATGAAGACATAATTGCACCAGACCTCAGGACTATGCATGTTATAAAGAAAAATACAATTTATAAATGATTGATATTTTTGTGATGAATATAACTAATACAAGCTTTTCTATTTAGCTGAATGATAAACTGTTTATATATATAGTACATTTTCCTTTAAAACCTTTTTAATGTTCGGATGCAATTTTCCAACATCCAGTTTTCTCTGGTTTATTTCAGTTGTTTTGCACCGATTGCCTCTATTGAACTCGATCTGTGACCTGCGATGCATTAACTACTGCTTCAGATTTTCCTTATAACAACATGTTCTAAAGTCATCCTTGTAGAGAGGTCCCCAGTAATTTTCTATCGTAGTGCAAGAACACAGACACGGCTTCAGGTGTTGCTCTCAAACACATCCGCTCTGATTGTTATCCCCTCATCGCTTCTCCTAGTCTGCAGATATGGATGCGTTTGTGTGTGTGCTCATAGGTCCGGAGTGTTTTAACAGGAAACATAAATTACATAGGGACTTCAGGAGGACTTTCATTTCTCAGCCTATGTGTGTTTTGTTGGCCAGTATTTTGTGCAGGAGACGATTTGACGGTGCTCTTCACTGAGTTGAAGCCCTGCCAGCCACAAATCTTAATTTTACACTGTCAAGAAAATATTTTTAATTAGAGCTGTGGCTCATGTGCAACCTATAAAAAAATCCTTGCGAAACCAGATTGGATTGCTCTACCGCAGAGTGAAAATCCACAACATTTATTAAAATGTATAACACTGGGAGTTTATTATGAACAGGCCAATGCAGCTTTATTTCTGCAAAGCACGAACACACAGTCATGCATTTACCCTGAAGGGACAAATATGTAGAGCTACCAGATTTCAACATAAAATTCCCTGTACACCTACAAAGCATCCAGTGGGCATAAACATGCATCTGAACATCTCACAATAATGTGCTCATTTGCAAATCCCAGGTTAGTAGTAGGGAAAAAAATACGAGAAGTATTTCCCTAAAATAAACACTACATTCATTTTGATACAGATATAAAGGAGTGGGACTTGATAGCACTAGATGAAGCGTTTATCCCCCAACCTGGGCCCATGAACTTGTGCCTTTCTGCAGAATTGCCACATAATTTGCTTATTCATGTGTTTGCACCGAGTCATTTGGGTTTATGAGAGGAATGGAAATCAGCTTTCTTATTATAGGAGGCACACCTGATACCCAAAACTAGGGATGCAGAAATCTGACTTTTTAGACCTGATTCCACTACTGATAAGTGATTACCGATCTGACACCACCGTTTAAGTTGGTTGTGTTAAAATTTACAAGCACTACAGATCCCCTGTAGCTGTAGCCCTCTGATCTTGTCATATATAGTAAGTATTTCCTGCCCACAGCAATAAGACTATCACTCTCCCCTCGTTTATATCCACACCAAAACTCTCGGATTAGTTCCTGCCATAACTGCATTTCCTGCAATTACTATTATTTTCTACTTTTGCTAATATTATATTAATGTTAATTTTTTTACTGCACATGTTATAGTCGTATTTGTTTATTTTAGTCACCTTTCAAATACTGCAAATCCATGTTTCAAATACTGCAATCATGTTTCAAATACTGCTAATTTTTACGCTTGTATCTTTGGTTGTCTGTTGAATTTAGCCTTTTCTTTGCTCTTTGGGAATTTGCCCTGGCCATGCTGCTGTTACAAAAATAATTTCCCAAATCTGGATCAATAAAGTACATTGATCTATCTATCTATCTATCTATCTCCCTCTGTGTATGTTTGCTCTCCCTTAAGCAAAAAGTACAGGTCTATTGGTGCACTGCTGTTTGCATGACATAGGTATCACATATAGGTAGAAACATACATAGAATTGATCAGCCCTATTGTCTCTGTAAGCCAGTTCAGCTATTTACGGTCAGTTTCCGACTGATATTTGATATCAATATCTGCTTGGTGTATCCCCATTGAAAATCACTAGCACTGACACCTGATACTGTTCCTCAATGAAATACAGCTTGTGTCTATGAGTGAAGCAGGTGATTCAGAGACTTTGAGACTGACTCGGAGTCAGTCTTGGCTTTAATTGACAGCAAAGTGTGTTGGATGGATCCAGTTTATGCCTGTTCTTGCAAGGTATTAAAATGAGGCCAATGATTATTACATGTGACGGTCTTATCACGTGTGAAGTGGAGATTACACCCAGTTATTCAATGATTCAAACATTCGTATTACACATGCATAGAGATACAAGGTAAAATGTGGGGCAAGCGCTGTTTCTGTTTCCATGTAGACTTACCAAATGGATCAACAATAAAAATCTGTAAATGGATACATAATCAAAGTAATAGAAAATAATAATAATATTTAAATAAATATAATAATGGATAAAGAGTGCAAGGAATTGTATATGAAGTAAATACAAATACAAATCTATTGTTATGTTCAACTAGCATCAAAAAACCAACCCCGGTCACCTGGCGCAACATTTTGTTTGGTATTGGATTTTATATCCTTTAAGTAAAAAAAAAATCAATACAAATATCTATTATTGAATGATGTGACATTTAGATGCAGACTTTCTGTAACTCTACTGTTTAAGATCGAATATGAGTGATGGAAGTATAACAGCACAATAACTGCATTGAGATTTGTTGAGTTCACAGCCTGGTCCATTAGAATACAAGAATTAATTAAGTGAATCACTCCTACGATTGCATTGTGTGGGTGTGTAAGCCTCAAAAGTGCAACTTTATGATCTGCTGTTGAGGTTACTGCTGCAGCTGAGTGTGTTGCTTTGCCAAGTAGCTATTGACTTTTAGTGACATTTAAGTTAACGCTGAATAGACAAAGGTGTCTGGCATAAATTGACGTGCTGAATCCGGCTTTTTTTAGTGGTGTTACATCATATAGTGACGTTTCTGATGTTCAGAGTTTGACCAGGAAGGAAGTTAATTGTGTGGAAGTATTTTAGGATCCAGCATCAGCAGTAAAAAACAAAAGAAACATTATGTTGGGAGAAAAAAACATGTATCTAGATTTGAGAAAGAGTTACAACGTTGTAGATGGTACCCAGGGGAGCAGGAGGATGTGCAAGTTCACGAGTGAGTTTTCGGAAGTGTGACATCTCAAGGGAACAAACTGTTGAGGTGATGAGCGACCTCTCTCCCAGAGGAGTCTTTTGTGCAGATAGCATCGAGTGGTGGACAGGAATGGTGACAGCTCTTCCTGACCCCTTTCTCACTCTGGCATCTTTCCTTCCTGTTCGCTGATGGAGGGTATAGCAGAATGGGAGGGTTCTGTCCATGCAGTACATTGGAGCTGCAGTGCTGGGGGTAGGAGAAGCCATAGCAAAAAGCCTGTAATTACTGTGCTTGCAAAAAGTGAACCGGGGCCCCCATTTCAGATGCTCAGCTTTGTCAGTTGTCACACGGAGCGAACATCCTCTGTTGACCTCCTTGAATAAATAAAATATTCTACTCACTAGACACTGAATTGTTTGATCCCACTATTTAAATTTACTCCACGGGTAAAATTGATTATCTTCACTCTCCCCTGTTGATTTCTGCATTACCATTAGTTATTAACTCAACACCTCAACCTCTTACTCTCAGATCAGAAATTCATGTCGAATCAAAATCCCATTTGGCCCCTCTCCTCTCTTTTCTGATCGCTCTAAAATGAATACAGTTATTGTTTTTGTCCTTATTTAAGCAAGTTGCAACATTTACCTGAGCACATGCAGTGTCTCCCCCCCATCCGTTACTCTCCCCCTCTCGTCTGTCCCTCAGAGCCAGAGGACTTCTGTTGCTCCTAAATCTCACGCTTCTTTCAAATCACAGCCAATCATCTTTCCCCATTGGCAGCTGAACAAATTCTGGGTCATTAAATCCCATTTGAGCATTTTAGCCATGTCCTGTTTTCCCCACCCCTCCCAAATGATGTCATGCACATGTATCTAAACCATGTGCATGGTTTTACAAAATACTAGAAATGCATACTATGTGTAATTTATGTGTAACTATGACATTTTTTTTGTTGCATTTTGGATTCTAATTAATCTGGTATTTATTAAGTTATTCAGTTAAATTCTATGGTATATATGTCTACATCTGCATGTAGATCCACACACATGCAATGCTTCAAGCAGAGAAAGTCTACGGTGTATGTCTTAGTTGAATCTGCCAGTCTCAACCATCAACAACATTACCAGCAAGGCTTTATTACGATGCCCCTGATATGAAATAAGAGGAAAAATACTGCTTATATAATACATTTTTAATGTATATATCCTTTAGAAACTATTAATCAGTTAAACCAGTTTTGTCAGTATTAACAAAAGACAAATTAATCTACAAAATAAATTTAATTTTACAATAAGCAGGGAAGCAATCAAAAACTGTAATGGCACTCAGGAGAGCGCACTCTGCAGCCAAGGCCCAAAAGTCCTTCAATTCAAATAAGCTGCACCAAATTGCAGATGCTTACACCGCAGAAATCAAATCCCTTAATATGCCTGATTCATTTTCCGTCAAGATTCATATTTTCTGCCAAATTATAAAAAATGTTGAAATACGGCCTCTCGAAATGTGAAATAAATCGATAAATAAATTTGGATCAACACCAGAATCTAACTTGCGTTCTCCATAGCACGTCCTTCCATCAAGTTTTGTGCTTATCCGCCCATTAGTTTTTGCATAATCTTGCAAACCGCAAACCAACCAACAAACAAATGGATAGGGGTGAAAACATACCCCCCCTGGAGGTAACACCGGGTCAATAATTGTATTACACGTAAGTTCTCAGGTTACTGCTGCTATGGAATATTAAAGTTATTATAGTAATTTAGTAGATTTGTTACTTTTCGCTTTTACAAAGTTCGACAAACTATGAAAAAGTCAGGCCTTTGGTATGCATGTATGCATTGTAGATTAAAACAATGAGCCCATTCGTCTACACAGTGAGGCATACAGCTTATTAATTAAACAGTGGTATCAGATTGATACTCTAATTAGCAAATACCCAAAGCCCAGGTACTGGTTTAGGAATAAGTCAAATAAGTGTGTCTCTAGTATTTAAAGCTTGAAGTCATGCTTCATGCCTGTTCATTTAACTTGATTGAACAATTGTATAGATTTTCTTCTTCAAAGATAATTGTGGTAAACTTAAAGCTTTGGCTTCAAAATATGTTGTCAGAGCTTACTGCACAATAGCCACAGTGTTCAATACCTTTGAAAATGTATTATTGCATTGATACAGTATGTGTACTTCTTTGCATCGTGCAATATAAGTACACATACCTTGATATATCACAACCTTTGTCTTCTTTCACAATTTTGCAAAGTTCATGTTTTCAAAATGTATCCTTTAGCCTGTAGGACAAAGTTCATTGCAATGTATGTTTGAAACAGAAGGAAAAAGAGACAGGGAACAATTGAGTAAGGAGCCGAGCATTATTATTTAAAAATATTTTTAGTATGTATTTGAGCATTTTTCAAAACGTTCCCCCCCTACAGTGAGACTCCTTCTCCACGCCTGCCTACATGCAGCTCTCTCCTCCTGTGCAAAGCCTTGCTATGGGCTGACTGAGTCAGTATCGGCACCAAACTAGCAATCAGTAGCTGCTTGTTGACACCTCAGTTAGTGCCTGCCAGGGGGATTCCAGTTGCTAGGGGATGTGTAGTGCATGGCACTTTGAGCTTATCTTTTTGCATACTAACTACTGTACCAGTTTATGAATATTCATTCCCAGCTTTCAAACAGGAAAAGGGATTGACTATGTCTTCCATTCTTTCCGATATCTGAATAGATATTTAGAAAAGAAAACACGGCTTTTCAATGTTAAGTACATTTGAGTCATTTTTATATTGAAAGACCCAGTTTATGCCCTCATTTCATTACATAAGCTCTTTAATCATCGACATGAGTCAACCATTCAGTCCCATCGTATACAAACAGGGAGAGTTAGTGGGAGAAAGACATCATTCATGCACTTGAATGAATAGCTGATACCTGCTATTTATTTATTTTCATTTAAGGGAAATAAACCATTCATTTTAGGCAAGTCTTATAACACTCATATGTATTCACATTTCTGGCGAATTTGGTATAAATTTGTGATTTTTAGCTATAAAATGGGTCATGATTGACAGCTGTGACTGACTGAGCAAGTTTATCATCGGGACATCAATCCCATGGCTCCACACCAGGATCACTGCTGTGCAGACGCTGGCTTCAAATGACATCAAAAACACAACATAGCGGCACTCATGTTTGTGATCTTTTCAAATCTAATCAGGTTTATTAATAAATCACATTTAAAAACAACCAGAGCTGACCAAAGTGCTCAAATAACATCAGAGATAAAAAAAAAAAGATCAAAGAATGGTACAAGCCACATAATAAGCTCAAGATGAGTTCACAGATAAACCCCTGGGCATACAAATAGGCTAAACAGGCTAAAAGCAAATAAATAAACAAAATAATTAAATAATCTGGTTTAATCTTTGTACAATTTCAACAAGCGGAGGCAAATCCTCAATCTTTATGAACATTTTATGAACGAGTTACAGAGTCAGAATGCATAATTCCAGCGCCCCAAAACAGTCACAGCTACACGGAGCCAGCCATCATTCATCTTATTACTTACACCTGCAATTTTACCGCTGTCACATGTGTAAGTGTCTGTAATGAAAAAGGCCAATACTGTATATTTAATCTTGTCATTTCCATAATTGATGGTTATAGTTACGCCCAACTCTGCGTTTCCATGTGAGATCTCATCCAGATGTAATTCATGTTGCAGACCTCTGTCTACCTAAACTAATGGCTTCCCAAGGGAAACAATTAAAAACTCTCAAACAAAGCCAACGCACAATATCATTATTGCATGATTATAGCTAAACAAATTCATAAATCATAATCCTGGAAGCTTTGAATGACGAGGACATTGTGTTTACTGCCTTTATTTAGCGTGTGACTGGAAAATAAAAGCACGCCTCATTAAGAGGACAGTGTGGCGAGTACAGAGCCCGTAACTCAGCGCTCCAAACATCAGGATATTCAGTGGTATAATGCTACTTTTTGAGGTTAAAGGGGGTGAGAAAGGATCTTGAGAAGAGAAACAGAGCTGCAAAGCTCATTAAGATTCAGACCTGGGTCCTGATCTGAGTAGATAACTGAGCTTTACAGATTTGGATGCTGATGATTTGACATGACTCTGAAATTCTTGGTTTGCCAATGATGGTTTAACATTTTACTGGTGTTTTCAGAGCCCTTAAGCCTAAACCTGCAAAAGTGCAGCCTATCGACTGGAGACATTTTTGGCCTAATGGTGTAGATGAATGAATTTTTCATTCACAAATAGCTTACCTTCTTACATTTATAATGAAAGGATGTCAATATAAATATGCCTTTATATAATAACATATAAATCAATATGATGTCTTGTAAAATGTCATTTTAACAATTGAATCACCTCCTTAATCACAATAAAATATCAAACAAATCTAATTATTACATGCTCAGCAAACATAGCAATAAATTAGAATTTTAAAAACTTTTTAAGTAAATAGTCAAATTATCTGCAGAACTCACTTTTTTTTAAATGCAATTGATTCAACATTTTAACATTACATTACATTTAGCTGACGCTTTTATCCAAAGCGATTTACAATAAGATACTTTAGTAACTTTAGATTAATATAAGCATATATTAATTGCTTAAAAGCGTCCTCTTTCCCTCCATGCACTAACAACACTTGTAGATAATCAATGGTTATATCTGATGTGGAAACACTGTGGACCGCAGGATGCGAAGGACACCCTATGCAGTGCAGTGACACATATAATATATTCACATATAGATTCTGTTCATGTTCAGCAGTCAGTCAATGAATTCCAACACGGTTTCAACTGTGTACCCTTATTTAAAGCACGGGTGCAGAATAACTTAATCCAGGATTAACAAATCAATCTTCAAACTGTGTTCAAAGAACACAAATTGGCTGGAAGAGATTTAGCAGGATTATTTTAGCTGGATAACAGCATGTTGGTTCGGTTAACACATATTTGAAGAACAGTCCTCTGTTGTGTTCTTAACGATTTATCAAGTGGACGGGCATCTTGTAACATCACGCACACACAGGCAGGTCTGACAGCTGTACTTAACTCCTCCGCAGTTCTGTGGAAGCAATGGACATGAGCACTACACAGAGTTTTCTGTGTCACACATAAAATTGACCACTTGAGAATTGTTGCATTCACTCATGTGACATCAAAGTTTGAATCATGCCCACGGCCAAGGATCTGACAACTATCCACGAGAAGTATTAAAGGTTGTTGTCCTGGAGGTACATCAACTGTTGGCCTACTTTTCCAAAACAATTTCCCACTCAAGCCGATGTCCCACTACACATCTCCCCTGACGTGTGATGGGGAGTCTTGCAGTCATTGTGAGTTCATGATACACAACTGACTGACGATGGGGGTCAAACACTACAGGGCCTTTCACCAGCAGAAACCCCTGACTCGTCCCAATACTGTGTTTAATCATGGAAACACAAGCAAGAAGAGATGCAGTGAATCCAAGTGATCCTCCTGCTTCTCTGTGTCATTCAGTGAGCAGGCTGGAGAAGGTGAAACGCTTCCATAGATAACGCTGGTAGAAAAATGGAGAGCGGCTCGTGGTACATTTTTCTTTTACAAATTCAACCCCAGACCAGGAGACAGGCATTCAGTTTGTTCTGTCCTGTCACCCTGTCCTGCGCTCTGATTGGCTATTATTATTTATTTTTTAAAGCAACATTATGCAGCTATTTCCCCTCCAGATAACATCGTCAAAGTAGTTTTGAATAGGGAGAATGTTGCCTCCTTCATTCCCACACTTGTTGTTCCCTCTTCAGTTCATTGAGTGCGACTCCACAGTTGGAGCTCGGCTGAAGTGTCCTTTGTGACTTTGTTTTTTTAACATGAAGGAATTCATTTCAACCTGTGGAGGCAGAGGCCGCAATTTCTCTGCAGGATTCAAATGATGGCGCTTTAAGAAGAAGAGATGTTTCTGAAAAGCCTTGTAATTAAAGGCATGCTCAGACATGATTTCAAATTAAGTGCATTCTACACTTTATGCTCTGGACTCTGCAGGAGGGACATTGCACTGGGTCTTTGATTGAGGTTTAATAGTTTTTCTTCATGTGATCATATCTTTAAGTCTTAAGTTAAATCATACGGGATTTAAGTGTAGAAGTTGTTAAAAAGTTAGTTGGAGCTCAATGTAAAATTAGTTTTTAATGTTTACAGCAGAAAATATTGATAAAAACACTTTACATAAAATAATAACTCACAGGAATCCAATTTAATTGAATAATTATTGTTTTGCACACTCCAGCTGTGCTGCTACACTCCAGTGCTGCTGTACCAAAACATTAAATTGGCGACCCACTGATTTGCAACGCTGGCTTTGTATTTCACAGTTTCGGTATATTCAAATGTACCAAGAGTATTCTGGTACTGTATAATTACTGGAAAATAACGATGAAAAGACTCCACACTTAACAACACGTAAAACCAACAAAGATGCACTTATAACTATGCTTTCTCCCCATGTTTCTCAACGATGATTGTTTAAATCTTTTAGAAATGTCTCGGGGACTAATTTTCCTCCCTATGATACTTGTATACCAAAGGCTCTTTAAGATTTGACAGTAACGGCAGTTACTATCATCCTGTTTTAATGTGTTTTACAAATAAGAAAGCCTGGACTTCTCCAGGGTCCAAGGGAATTCTTAAAGTATCTATTCTAATTTATTTTAGATTTTGACAGTCAAGGTTAAAAATGTCTTAAAAAGCCTCATTGATTTATGAGAATGGGAGAAGTGTGTGTGTGTGCGTTCGTTTTGTTGGAGTTGGTGCAACATACTTCAGAAGCAAATAAAGCAACAAGAAAAAGTGTCAACCTTTTGGAATAACACGACTTTCTGAATTAATTGGCCATAAAATGTGAACTGATCTTCATGAACTTATAACAAACTGTTTTAAAATGTTGTGTCTTTACTGAAGATACTGAATAAAGAGTCACTATACTGTTGAAAATAGTAAATGACCTTTAGATTTATCCCTTGGTTTCAGTAACCTCAAACAAGCTCTTCTAATAGCTGTGGATCACACTCCCATTCTTTATGAGGCTTACTGAAACCGTCTGTTTTGAACAGCACTCTGAGTTCGATCCACAGCATCCCCACTGGGTTAAGGTCTGGGCTCTGAATGGGAACTTCTACTGAGCTTCAAGTGGTGGACCGTCCCTTTGACATTATCCTGTAAGATACCGTGGTGAACGTAGAAATATGTTTTCCATCATCTGATAATGACATGTCCAGGCATAGAAGCCCCAAATTTGAATTTCCAACCTTTCTGTTTATACGACCCACCATTGCAGTCTTTGTTTTTTTAATCCACAAATCATTATTCCAGTGTCGTTGAGTTGCTCAATGTTAATGTTTCGTATGGTAGACACATGAACAGAGATGGTAATTAGCTGTTACTGTGTTTATGTTTTTACCTCACCAGTCATTCTGTGTCATGGCTTTGAAGTCATCTATGCTCCTCTAGAGTTTATGGTTCCCCTTTTGAAAAGTTTACCTTCACAGCTTTAAACAAATAAAAAATTGTTATTGTAAGTTTTCTAAAACATCTTTTTGAAATGCTCTGGTCATAAAAATTTCTATGTGTGAGATTCATCTTTGATATAATTATGTATGACATCTCAGACAGGAAAGTGCTTTCTTTTCAATAAAGTCTGCATTTTAGGTTTGTTGAGGCAATCAATTACTGAGCGGAATTGGTGGTTATGGTTACGGAATAATGGTTACAGAAAACGCTCCAGTGATTTGGTTGACAGATAAATAAATGTGTGACATTAACATTGTTAGTATTCATACTGGGGTGCCTTAGACTAGGAAAGGTCACATGTTCAGCCAAGTATAGCCAATTAGGAAAAGTGAAATAAGCCATTTATGCTGCAGCTGCAAGTAGTATGAATCACATGGTTACCGGTGTCTATTCTGCCATATTTTTGCATGATCTTTTTTCCAATAATGTTAATATTAATATTAATGTTGTAATTAATTCTATACATTTTGTCGATCCTGAATATGACCATACATTTGAAAAAAAGGCAAATAGAGCATTCATTTTTATTAAATATCTGTATTAACATTGCAAGTTTTATTAATTTCTTTACTTTGGAATCCTGCATATCAGAAACCTGCAATTCGTTAAGATTTTTTTTTTAATACTATTCAGATGCCAATTGTTCTGAATGATTACAAAACCGAACGCTACTTAATCACAGAAAGTCTCCTGATGATTGAGGTTTTGCTTTTGGTCAGAAAAACCTGGAACACTTCTTTAATTGGAAAAAAAACTGAAAGCATCCGGACCCATGCTGAAGCGCACACAAAAGATATAGGAGAGAACACAGGACCAGCTGCAGACACTGTTGGAATCATGGAAAGGTCACGCTTCAGTCCCTTCACCCACCCGTCAGTCTTTCTTCTCCATTGTCCAGTAAAGAAGCATGCAACTGGGAAAAAAAAAGCTAGTCTTAAATTAGCGTACATTCAGTATATCAGATAGAACAGCAGCTCATGAGGTGGTAAGAAGTCAGCACCTTGCTCACTGACCTTTCAGCAGATTGGATATCTGGTGACAGAGGCGCTTCAATCCAGTTCCTTGGCTACTGCTGGTCCAGCTTTCTGTTGCCTGAACCCTTGCCTGGTTGATGGCTATTCTTGAAGCTGCGTGTACTCTAACGTTGCTCACATTACGGATGGCCATGTTTCTTAAGGCAGGACCTATCTACACCAACAGTGGTTGGGGCATATGAGGGTGTAGGCTACTGTCAAATTGACTGAGTCTGATCGACAAGTTGTTTTAATCTAATCCAATTGGGCGAGAGGTGGGGAGCAGCCTGATCACGGCCCTAGCATTTCAAAGGGCCAGCATTCAGAGACAAACTTTCACACTCCCATTCCCCCCTGATTCAATTTAGAGTCTCCAATTTACTTGACTCCAAACTGCATGTCTTTGGACCAAGAAGCGGAAGTACCTGGAAAAGACGCAAGCAAGTCGGCGAGACCATGAAAACAGAAAGACACCAGTAAACTGGTATGCCTTAAAATAATAACACAGGCTATTGTGAAAGCCCTCGTTGAGTCAGACTTTTAAATCAAACAGGAGGTGCTATCAGGTTCTGGTCCTCTGTTTTGAAACATGCTGATGGGGTTAACTTTTTGTTTGACTTCATATTATGGAGATTAGGTTTGAGAAACTCCTGCACATCTTCTTAGATCTCACACTTGAGACAACCTGCACAATAACTCTCTCAAGGGCAGCATCATCCTGACAAACATCATCTGTTTATTGCCTTATTCAACCTGTTTAACTGAATAACTTATGGGAGGAAATTACGGAGGGCATAACATCCATTTATCCTTCCTTTTAAAAAGAACAGAATCCTCTGCCTAAAATCATGTTAGTGTGTAGAGTGAGTCAAGCAGGGCTCTAGTGGCATCCTGAAATAAAAAAAAAACCATGAATGACTATGATCAACGATGACATTGAAACATTTTTTAATGAATTGCTTTTGGCACACATTTTGTCAGTGTACTTACAGTGGCTTCTGCCAAAATGTTTACTTTTAATTATTTCTTTTTTTTTCTTTCACAAGCAATTTCCAGGTGATGGATAGCAACAGAATGGTACTGGCATTAACACCATCTCAATTTTATGTCAGTGAAAAAAAAAGCGACTGCCTCTTTACCCGATGATGCAAAGTGAGACTCCTGCTTAAGGAACACATACAGTTGTAATATTCTCTCAGAACAAATGGGGTGGTATTAGCATAAGGTTTTTAAATCGCAGATAATGTAGCTTTTAAAATTGAAATTAATCCATTTTATTATTCCATTCATTAGTTTCTTTTTGTCTATTTAAAGGAGTAGTTCGCCTATTTGGAAAATAGCCTTTTGGATTTAACACAGAGAGATGAGTAAGAGGGTTAATTCCACTCTCATGTCTGTTAGATATAACACACTTGCAGTCGTACTCTACGGGCGACTGCAGTGTTAGCATGGCTTCAAAATAGAATGATAAGGTTTGGGCTCTTTAACTGGATCAAAGTGGTTATAAAATGGATGGATAACCCTGTGTTCATTCCAAGGCTGGATCGAGACAACCAATTTCCTTGTGCAGTTGATCAATGAAGCGTAGATTACATCACGCTGGTATTTTTAGCCGTGCCCGCTACATGGCTCTATGGATGGCAGTGTCAGTGTGTCAAACACTTTCATCTACATTGAAATATTTCAACAGTTAAAGAACGGATTGCCCTGAGATTTTGCACATGCAGTCATAATCTCAACGGGATGAATCCTAATGAGCTTGGTGATCCACAGACTTTACTTTACTTTTAATTATCCCAACATACCTAATGTAATGGCACCAACTCTTGTGCAGACATTCAATGAAGAATCCTAATGGCTTTTCATCTAGTGCCATGAGGTTTAAATTTCAACTTATGCCTCGTTGATATGCAGTATGAATAAACACCTGAAGATCTTCATTAACAGAGCCTCGGCTTTCTATTCATTCCTGACGAGCAAATGCTAGCATGTTTAGACACAATGGTGAACATAGTAACATTATCATTATAGATAAAAAAAATGAAATATCAGTATTATCTCTGAGGGCATGTTAGCAGGCTGATGTTAGCAATTTAATCACAGAGGTACTACCATAGCTGTAGACTCTCTGTCATGTCGTTAACATTTATTTCCCCAAGGACTTTTTCATTTTGTTTTTGTTTATCATCAATGAACCCAAAAAAATGTGATCATTATAGAGTGGTTACAAACCCATGCAAAGTATGATGCTGGTTCCAAGACAGATTCAGCTGTACAGACGTCTCAATGTTATCATAGAATTTTGCAAAGCAAAGAGAGATAATTTAGTTGGCTATTTAAGGGGGCTTATTTATTTTTTAAATGTCATCTGTTGATTAAAACTGGGGATCAAGGCTCAGTAATCATATGCCAATATTTAAAATGTCAGGCTATGAGCTGCAAATTATCGGCCTTCATTTTAACACAGCAAGAATAGTTGATGAACTAAAAAAGCAATGAAGGCTGAAGATGCGAGTCCACTGGTTGGATGATACATCTGATTCTCCTGAACTTCTATGGACTTTATACTAGGAGGCCAGACGGAGAAAGTCACTCTGACCCACATTCACCTCCTCGGGAGAAAATACGGAGGAAATGTGGCTTTCAATGCATGTCTGAAAGCAGCTCTGTTGTGTAGTACCGATGCACAACATTTAGAGTGAAACTAGGAAAGAAAGCATCTCAGATCAGCCGTTGGAGAATAGCAGAGAAATGTGCAAGAGATTGGAACCTATTTTTCTCAACAATTCACAGATAGGGTGACTGTGAAGAAAGGCTCTTTCTTTTGTTTGTGCCATTCCTAACTCTCCCTGGATCTTTATGAATCTACTGACTCAATCTATTCTGTAGCTTGTTGGGTCTGGACTTTGATAGATGAGATGCCCTCAGTGAGGATTTTGTGCCAGTACCTATATGTAACTTGGGGAATTCATTACAGCAGCTCCACATGGTTTCTGAAAGAGCTTGGTGGATTGAGGGCTCGAGACAGAATAAAGGCTGGACCATCCTTCAGGACATGAGCTCGTTAACAAGCTACTGTTGGCGTAGCATTAGCTCAATGTAACAATTAGAAAGTATGTGGTAACTGCTTTCTCGCTCCAGTTGGAAGTGGCTGTTTTTAGGCGTTTCATTTTAGGCCGTTGTGTCAAGCACTATCCTTTCACTGACTCCTGGGAGGTAGAAATAGAGACGTGAAAGTGTTTCTGTTTGCCATAGAGCACAACAAGCAATAGCCTTCTCTACTGTCTTGAAGCCTTTTTGTTTTTAAAACCACGTCTTGGTATATTCTTTTCTGAAGAAAGATGCTTGGAAAACTGAAATCGTTTTTGAGGTATAGAGCCCATATTTTGTCAATTGACATGTTTGTAATTTTAATTTGGGGGTTTACATGGTACAATGTTCAAATAAATTCAATTTGTCTAATTTTCACAACGGTTTTGACCCTTCTTAGAAAAGCTTAGCTCATAAAAAACTGTTTTAGCTCTTTGGCCACTTTCTTAAAAGCCAGTTGGCTCAGGTCAACTGACCGATTCTTTTGGGGTTGGTTAGCCGCTTTTTACATATGTTGAAATTGACTTACAGGCTTTCTGATCAGACGTTAAAACCATTGCTAGCATACTATAGCATCCGTTCTGTCAGACCAATTTAAGCCAATGTTAAATGTTGTTCGATGACGTCGGTGCTTCATTAGGTGTGAAAAATAAATCATTTCAAGCTCTGTGGGAGAGAAGGACTCCATTTGCTGCAGACTTTGGCCTTTCAAACTTCAAGCAGATCTTTGCAAGAACTTTAATATACACAAGTTATACGAGAAAGGGTAAAACCCTGAAAAGCATAATATGGGCATTTTAAAAGGTTGAAAACTCATTTTACTGCTCTAGGTTACTTGATCAGAAGTAACTGATATCCCTGGAGATGAAATGTTGGAACAGATTTCAGGGTAACTGCCGTAACTTACTGTGCGTTTCCAATATTTTACTAATGCCTCATATTGGAAGGAGGCCATACGTTTGCCTCTGTACATAAACAACATCTTGATAGATTGCATTAGACAGATCAGTTAGACTTGAAAAGTCTTAGCTCCACTGGGATGTTAACTTGAACCTTTTTAACACCTGATCAGAAAAGAAGCAACACTCAATTTTCCTTGGCACATCTGGTATTTGGAAATATACGTTTCCAAATATTTCTCTTTAACTATCTGCCAACATTTTTTAGATAAAGTTGAAACAAGGCCATGCAATTGATTGACTCATGGCTTAGTTTGTATGCCAGATGTTTTCAAAGTTCAGGGGATTAATTTGCACCCACTGGGTTGTATTGATTCTTCATCAGTGTTTTTCAGAACTATGTCTTTTAGTGACAACTGAGCTTGTAAAGTGTGGTCTGCCTTTGTGAGTCCTCTTCTTTTTCATATTTGAGATGATCCAACGCTGGAATACAAACATTGAGTGAGTCATTTTTCAGTGACAAGTGCTCACCATACTGTATACGGTTAGTCCCTTTAAACAGGCTTCTGACTATGACCCTCTTTGTTGAAAATTACATGGTAGATTCTTTAGTTTCTGACACTTCTGTCATTTAAATATTCTGTCATAGCATCTGTAACCAGCAGTTGCTTGAACGTACGCCTACCTCAGAGCTATTGAGCTGCTGAGTTCAAAAGGAATGCAGTATAAGAGCTCTATCCTTTTCACCATAGCCTCATGGCCAGCTCTTTCAGCAGATGAACTGTGTGACATTCAGACAGCAGTATTGTTTTGGTACAAGGCTGTGCTGCCCAGGGGAGCAGACGTTATCATTCCAGGTACTGAGGACCAGTTGACCATAAAGATTTCATTAAGTGTGTGTGTGGTGTATGTATTATGCGTTTGAGGCAAGTGCCACAAAAGCTAGCACGAACACCTACTGTATAAACCACAATACTTCTTGAATGACTTTGACTTAAATGGCTGTGTAGGATTTTCTTTGTTGACTCTGTGAGCATAGCAGCCCTAGGGGTGGGGTGTTTTTCTTCTCTCCTGTAAACTAACTTGTCAAGTGCGTGTGGTGTTTTTGGTTAATGCTTTTTCTTATCTACACTATATTACTGATTTAACATCATCCAAATTCAGGAGAAACATTGTATTAACTTTTTTGGACATGTAGTAAGTTGAGCAGCTCAACACCAAATCCCTGCAAATTATATTTTACCAAAAAATTTAAGATTTAAAATGACTTTGCTAATCATGTGGAAATATCAGATTTCCACAGTCAGATAAAGAAAAGATGGCGACTGAGTCAGAGCTCATGGTGCGACTGCAGAGTGAGGTATCTTCTTGAGAGTTTTGAAGAAGCCAACAGAAAAAAATAAAATAAAGCTGTCCCGCTTTGCTGCTTCGTGGTGCCCTCTGTTTCTCTATCTTGTCTCCACTTTCATCATTGTTAGTGTGGTGTCATTTTAAGTCGAGCCTCAGTTTAATGATCTCACAGCCTGCCACACTGTTGCTCCTGCACTTTAGAAGATAGCCCAACTTTAACTCATGGTAAATCCGGGATGGCCAGGATGGGCTGCCTCTGCAATAGTGTGAACGCTGATGAATATTGCATTGTGTTGTCATGATAAGTACTAATATTATGGCATTAAGTTAAGAGTATATTAGTACATTTTTTAAAGAAAGAAGAGAGAAAGTAGGAGAAAACTTTCCATCTATCATGCATTGGGTACTTGCCAAACTGTAGGTGACCTTAAAGCCAACGTTCTTACATGCAAATTAGCACTGTATTATTCAGTCATATAATACAAAAGCACGGTAACAGTGTCTTTGTGTGTTTGTGCCAAAGAGGGCTACTAAAAGCCACTCCAGTAGCTTTGTGTGCAGCTCATGAATTTCCCTGTCGCTGAAAATTTGTCTACAACAAAAAGAAATGACGTCAAAAAAATATTTAGTTAATGGAATTACACCATTACCCTTTTGGCATTTTACGGAATTGAAATGTCACGCTATTATTAGTATTTAATTTTTAATGGAATATTCCTAACAGAGTGAGCCCTATCAACAAGCGTGACTGCAGAAAATTAGCGGTCATTTTATCTCAAAGTTCAGGCACACTAGCTGATAAATTGGCGAGAGGCGTAGGCCAAACAGCAGAGCCATTATTGCATGGCATTGCCTCAGGCTGCTTAAAATTCATGTAACATCTCTGTTTATCGGGACTTTAAACATGGGTGTTTTAAAGGCAAGTCTGTTTTCTCTGAGACCTTTGTTGAGTCTATTGTGGTCTTGATTTCATTAGTATATGCACTTTGCCCGAGCTCAAGACTTTTTCTTTCGCCTCTGTCAGGGCAGAGTTGTGGCAGAGATCAAAGAGTGCGTTTCCACTTGCCCTGCTTCTCCAAACTTAGTTCGAAACATTCTGGCTGATATATAACCTCGTTGAATTTGTTCTCTTTTGACATTTGACTCTGCTGGAGTGAGTTCTTCGGATTTTATAGGCCAGATGTGTGCTATTTTCCATCTAAGCAAAAGTCATCCTAGTTTATATTCATAGTTCTATTTTAAGATTTTCTTACATTAATATTCTTAGAATTATTGACAGTGTATAATTAACTGCTCGTATGTGTTTTGTGACCACTGCAGAGAAATATATTACGGCACATATCGGAAGCTAATTTGTTGACCGTCACGCATTTTATTGAAAGGATGCTCATGGGAGCCTCTTATCAGATGGACGCTTTCCAACAGCTTTGCAGACTAAAAGGCTTGGAAAAGTCAACCATTTACCTCAGCCCAGAGGTTTGGGATGGTTCTTTGTTTGTGAGAGCTCAAAGGCTTAGAAAGGCCAAATGCTTATCATAGACCAAAAGACCTTTAAGGCTTTAAGGCCACCTGCTCACAAAATAAAATCTGTTTTGTGACTCTGCTGCTGGTGATTAATGCCACCGTGAGCTGACAAGAAAGACATCCACTCAATCTTTTTTTTTCAAGGGGCACTGTTTTGCCCTTTGTATGTTTTTGAGCTATAATATTTAGCTTTTTATTGAGCTCACATTTATGGCAAAGGGCTGGTTTGCACTGCATTTCATTGCTTTTTAAAGGAAAAAGCTACATTAGCTACATTTAATGTGTTTAAAATCTACTTTTGATGTGTTAAATTTTATATTTTTCCGATTGCTATTTTATGTATTACACAGCTCGACCCTAACCCTTTTACTATTTGCGTGTGAGAGCGAACCAAAGGCTTTCATGAATGATCTGACATGAGCTTATTACATCTCCTTAAAGAGCCATTGCATATCTGCATCCCCCTCCTTGATATCAAGGTTGCTTGCTGGCATGTGTGGTATTTTTGCCTTGATCAAAGAGATATCCAGACTGCCCTCCAACCTGGTTGTCATGGGAACAGGTGTCACATGACCTAAAGTGAGACAAACTTTGGATGAGAGAGGATTGGCTCTCTGGAGGGCGTCAGTCCCCCCTCTCAATTCATCTGACACGGTTACCTAGGAAACAAGGCTGTGAGACAGGAAGCTGAGAAGAGATGTAAGCTCTTGTTTGTTTGGATAACTGCAAAGATGCTTCCTCGGCTCTGGGCACCAAGCACATCATCGATATGCCATTAGCGTGTAATTTTGAGCATACAGTGAAATGCCATGTGTATATCCATCTACTGTATCTGTCCATCAGCTTCTCTGTTATTCCACCAATCCGCCTTTAAGTGTGAGTATGTCTCTCTATCCATCAGGAGAGGGAACAAAAACAAATCTCAGGATCATGGCAGTAAGCAGGAACTAGTTGGTGTGTTCCTGAGATCAAAGAGCACTAAATAATGATTAATTTAACATCAAACAGAAAGCTTAATGGGTTAATGAGAGGGGGCTTTTGATGCTCCCAGAAGCCCTACATGACTGATGCTACCGTTTGATTCTGATGGCACCGAGAACGAGTCCAACGGTCTCTCGATAGCACTCGGAGCCTGTGTGCTGATGGGGGCGGTAATCAGTTTGCCTTGGGATGTTTTACAGGTCCCACTGGCTGTCAGTCATCTCCGAATACAGTCACTGCTGGGGCCCGTGTGTTGTTTATTTCATGCTGGTGTGGCACTGGGGCTGGTGGGTGAGGTAGTATGTGTAATCGGGCAGACTGGTTTTTGCGACTGAATGTCAGGGCCACTCGAAGGAAAACAAAGCAACGAATAATTAAGTTGTAATATTACAACAATATAGTCATAATATAACGACAATAGTAAATGTGTTTTTCATCAAGATCCCAAAAAATATTGTGAAATAAACTAAAATACTGAAAAATGCTGTATCTCACAATGTTAAAGACCTAAACCACATCCTTACATTAAGTTGTGTGCTAATCTGTTTCATTGTTTTTATGGAAATTGTCTCTTTAGTTGAGGAGGAAATTTGGTAGTGGTCAACTCTGAGGCCATTGTTGTTTACATCTGTGTGATTTTCAAAGCAGTTTAATTGCTTTTCAAGAAACAATGACGTTGTTTTGATAGAGTGGGTATGAACGTAAAACCATGATTTCCATATTCTACAATAAATGCCACATGTCGTGTAATATTTCAACCTTATTCTCAAAATCTCATGTGTTTTTCCTTCAGTATGGACCTAATACTTTTATAAGTCCTTAGATTTCATTTTTTGTTGTGATGATCAGAGAATGTTTAACAGCTGGCAATAACAATAGCAAAAATTATTGCAAAATTAAGTTTACATATAAAGATGTTCACTATATTTATACGTAATGCATACAGTACGGTGAAGAGGCATAATTCACGTGTTCCACGTATTTAGCTGTTAGAGTGTTTATCAGAGTTTAAAACCACAACTTTCACTCAGTATTCAAATCTGTCTTTATATTATTATAACTTTTCATTTATCGTGATAATTACTGAAATCTACTGATGTGAATATATGTAGCTTGGTAGAATTTTTGGCCATATCCTTTAGCCCTAAGAGGAGTCTTACGTTTTTCCAAAGAAAAGGCTTTTACAACAATCTGAAATCCTTCTCTTCAACTTGATATAACCACTGGAGTTCTTTTATAAAGCCTGCTTGCTGATACTATTGCTTCTACTATATATACAGCAACAGGCCACTTACCAGCGGGCAATACATTCCACTTTTTTTTTGTAGGAGGATCAGGACAACAATACACTGATGATCACTTATTTCCTTTCTATCCTTTTCCCCCCGTTAAGGAACACAGAGCTTTCTCCACAGTGAGCCATGAAGAGAAAGATCCAATATTGTATCATACAAACGTGCTGCTTTGTGCAAGCATAAGTTCAATAATCAGTGACCCAGTTCTTTTAATTGCTTACCCACAAACACAAAGAGGAGAAAACAAGATAAATAGCAGTGTTGTTCCTGCACCAGCATCTTATGCCATATTTAAGGAGGGTCTCCCCATTAACTAGTGTCTGATCAAGGCATTCTTTTGCACAAAATCATGAAAGAGAATATATAAACAGCCCAATATCCAGAACTGTGTTTCTTCTTAGTAAAGACAAAAGGCCAGAATCCAAGGAATAATTCAAACACATCCTGACCTAATAACAGAAGAAAAGAAGCTGTCCAGGGTTTTACCTGTGATGAATAGGGATGTAATTTGTTGCTGCCTCGACAAACACTTTTCTTAAATGCAGGTTTACACTCATTCTATTTCATTAAAATGTATTAAGATAGGTTGGCAGTGAGTTATGGCTGGAGAGGCAGATATGTGAGTCGTGTTGTTCAACTGTCAGGGGAACAAAACCGTGGCACACCCTACTCGAGCACTGTATAACTCCAGGTTGTGGCCTTTCTCTCTCTCTCTCTCTCTCTCTCTTAAACTGAGAAAATAAGGCACCCACATAGACAGGTTGGCAAATAAATTCCTGGTGCAGCGACACCGGTGAGCAGTTGTGTCTAGCAGCAACCAATCAGGTGTGTGTTGCTTCCTGCACGACAGATGCATTCAGCTCACTCTCTGGTTTTAGCTTTTCAGACGGGAGCACTGCAACACAGCTTCAGTGGCTCTCCCCCACCTCCTCAATCAGTCAGCATGTGATTTAATGTTTGACCCCGGGGCCTCTTGCCATCACACTACGATTTTTGCTTTCACTTGTTTCCTCTTGTCACCAGACTTGGAGATGGTTGCCTTGTTATCAAAGAGCAACGCACAACAAAATGTGCTTGTCATTTTGTCATTGAAAAGGTCTGCAAAACAGTAGTCTCCCGTCTTTAAAGATCTAATACAATGTGAAGGAATCATGTTAAAATGTTGATTTGCTCCATTACAGAAAAGTAGCCCGAGCATGAAAGAGAATTGGGTTCTGCTCAAGGTACCGCTGATAAGTAATTCTCTTTTTGTGAGAAAAAAGCAACAGTATGCCAAATGTTATTTAATATTTCATGTATTCTTTTATATTTTTGTTAGAGAAATTTGTGTTATCTTTCTCTTCTGCAGTGAATGTGGAGAATTCATATTTTAAGGTATAATTTTGAAATGGGCGGCATGGTGTCGCCTCACAGCACAATATTTTGACCATTAGATATCATTTTCTCTACATATATCATCACAAGATTACAAAATCCATCACATCAGCAAATGCATTGACTCAACACAGAAGCCTGTAGATGTCGGAAAATCTTTGTAATTTTGTGTCATAGAGAATCAAATGGTCGTTTGTTATTTGTGTTATGAAACCAAAATGTTTAAACTAGATATTTCCCCTAACCCGTCTGTTTACTATGGACTAGCAGCACTGTGTCATGTAAAATTTGTCATAATGGATGGATCAGTTAAATGAATAAATAAAATTAATCAATTGTATTTTATTCCTCATTGCGATATGAATCATCACCATGCATTCACACAATGTTTTCCGAACCACTGAGCTGCATGAAAATCAAATTTAAATTCACTACATCCAGTTTAACTTCTGCTTCAAATTGCACAGCCTCATAAATATCAGTCTCCTAAAGTTGTCTGATTGTGTTAATCAAGATCCAAAATTGTGCATGAGATGTTTTACACTACCTCAGGTGGCTTGTTATTAAACTAAAAGTAAATTGTTATGAACAAGCTAACCTCAAAGTTTTCGATACATAAACCGCAAGATTCATTCGTCACTTAAACTCAGTTTAGCTCAAACCAGCTGCGAGTAATATCGTTATACTCCCAACCGTCTGACATCACACACCTCACAGGAGAGAGGCAGGTCCAGCCACAGCATTAGAGAGGTTAGTGAGATATATGTGGTGAATAATTTAGCAGTGTTTCCCATTAACTACTCAGATTAGACTGTGGCGGCCCTCCGCTATCGAATTCATCCTGCCACGGTTTCATAATGAATAGTCACACTTCTCATTATAACATGGAAGATATCGAACTCTGTGTTTTGCATTGTTGCTTCATTGCAGAGCTATAGCCTCTCTCTCTCTCCTTCTCTCTCTCTCTCTCTCTCTCTCTCTCTCTCTCTCTCTCTCTCTCTCTCTCTCTCTCTCTCTCTCTCTCTCTCTCTCTCTCTCTCTCATACACAGATACACATACACACATAAACACATTGACAAGGACCGTCTGTCATGGAAGGACTGGGGCATCAGGAGAAACTTTGCTCCATTGGTGTATTGTCCAAAAATCAATAAGGTTTTTACTGTCCTCTGTAGGCAGGCAGCTCCTGTCATTACGCCATCAGTCTCGAGTTTATTTGTGCACCTTCCTCTGACAGGAATGCGGTTCTCAGCAGGCAAGCAGACCTCGGCACAGCATCAGCGCTCTCTGTCTCTGTTGCTCCACATTTGCATGAGAAGTGGGCCGCAAGCGTGTTCAACCCTCACTGACCTCAATCGCACCCCCGCCACCCCACCTGGCCACATATACAACCTAATCATGTGGGAAACATTGATTTAATGTAGCCAATGAAGGGTGATATAACAAAATTGTAATTCTTTGACGAAGGAAAAAAAGCTCCCCCCACCCCAAATTAAAATAAATGTGTAATAAAATGTGCATTTTTTATGAAACGCATGTCAGACAGAAAGACAGTTTAGAAATATATAAATAAACATGCAATAATGAGTTTTAAAGGACATGAGTAATGAGACTTGTTTGTCCTCGCGTAATAGTTTTT
The DNA here is from genome assembly GCF_947347685.1 of Pleuronectes platessa. Classification (NCBI taxonomy): domain Eukaryota; kingdom Metazoa; phylum Chordata; class Actinopteri; order Pleuronectiformes; family Pleuronectidae; genus Pleuronectes; species Pleuronectes platessa. The sequence continues at coordinate 16,521,440 of NC_070640.1, read as the reverse complement.
TTATTTGTTGGTCTTTGACAAGACATTTTCCATTCATTTTTTTCTGTGCCTATATTTCAGTGGAATTACTAAAAGTGCAAAGATAACAGAAATCTGCCATTCCAAACTTTATCAGACATAACTGACATTTGCAACCTTTATCACGCTCCCTCCAGACCCTGTGTGAATGAGTCGGCATCTGGATTGTGGCCTGTGACATTTAGACAACAGTGGCCATTAAAGCACTGGTAGTTTCTATAAATCCCTTTTTTTTTTGTTGTCCTTTTCAATTTCGACACGTTTCCAAGAATAATGCCGGCGAGAGAAGTTTCAAGCAACTAATTCAAATTGACTCGGAATATGCATGAATAATTCATATTCAAAAGCCAGTAATTAGCATGGCAGATAATTGTAACCTGTGAATGCCTGCACCTTAGATCCTATTGTTTTGAAATGGTGATCAGGTGATCAACAGTGGTGGCCTGTTGGGACAATTTGGCAAACAGCTGCTTGTCGGTGTATAGATTTACCGAGTGGTTGCACTGCCAGCTGTGGTGACTATTTACAATAATACCTTCTCACCAGCTGCGACAGCTCAGCTGCTATTGTTTTCACCGTGTGTGTGTGTGTGTGTGTGTGTGTGTGATCACAGCAAAATATGATCCAGCAGTCACTGTAGGAGGAACTGCACAAGAGGTGTTTTTGAGTACTTTGACAGGTGTTTTTCTGAGTGTCAGTCAATGGATTTCTGTCTATCCGATAACGTCATAAAAATCACAAACTTTGAACAACGCCAAAATAAAAGCTAACTTTGAACATGTCTTACCCCTTGGTAATAAATACTCGTGTTATAATGGAGCAGTATTTTAATTCTGTTCATTTGTTTTCAAGTTGAAATATAGAAAATCAGATTCACCTCATTGTTTTAAATAATTTTTTGGCAACAATTCATTCTTTCATCCCTCTCAAACTAGACGGGCTGAGAATCTTCCTCGGCCTTTTTATAAATCACCTCCCGGTCAGTTTTCTATTAATTATCATGGAGTTATCTCGTTGAATGCAAACATACATTCAGAAATGCTCTGCTTTTTAAACACTTGATTTACAATAAAAATGAGCTCTTTTAGATCCTGTTATCCATCTGTATTTAAGGCATATGGTATTCTGTCTCTGTATCTTTTATATTATGGTAATACAAGTCCATGTTCTCTTTAATGCTAATAAATTTGTGTGTTCAGTATTACATGTGTTGTTATATTTGAGTGTTGTTTTGATAAAAGCCATTTCTGGTCTCTACCACTCCACACACATATCTGTTTTATAATCTATAGAGTTTGTATTTATGGTGTGTGAAGTAAATAAAAAAATTGAAATGACAGCATGAACTAATGAGTCACAATGCCCACAGGGTGTGATCCTATTGTAAGATTATCTCAAATGTATTCACTGAAACCATTCTTCAAACGCGTGTATTTGCTTCCTCATATTTGGTGACACAGATTTGAAGGCTCATTACAGGTGTGAATATTTCAGTTTGACCAATGGGCTGCTAAGACATTGCCTTGTGTAACTTGTTCTGTGTCACTGGAAGCTTAGACGTCATTCATGTAGGATTATGCAAAGTGCTGTTCAGAATCCTTTGCAGTGGTTTCTATGTATATGCAGTTGTATTTAGATGGAATAAATGCACATTGTGACATATAAATGAGAGGCTCAGACAATGCCAAATTGTGATGATTTGGAGATTGCACCTAAACCTGTCGCTACTAAAACCTCTAACTTTGCTCTGTTTCACTTTATTACAATGGAATTTGACAAAGATAATGTTCAGATGGTGTCCTATGGATTTGTAGAGGTTTAGAGTACAACTGCATCATTACACAGCGGATATTCCCCCTAAAATTGTAATGTTTTAGTTTGGACATGAAATATTTCCATATTCAACCGTAATTTACTCTGACACAGTAACATCTATGCAGCTTACCCCTCTGCAGACATCTCACAAGTGTTTACTTTATAAAGATACCAAGATTATTGTTACAGACCCTGTTGTAGCATATATATATATATATACCATATTCATTTCCAGTATTTCATTTTCAGGGCAGGGGCTTGGGAAAAAGGTCAAATATTAAGAGATTAAAATAAGCACATCAACTTAATGCCTAGTATAACATCTTGACTAGAATAATAATGATACAAAACACAACAAAGAACCAAATTGTATTTGTTTCTATAATTGCACATTAAAGGACATATATTTATCTAGTGGTTGTACTTGTGAATGCACTGAGGTGAATTTTATTGAGCTATATAATCAATTTCATCAGTGCATGGTATAGTAATAATACCATCATCAAGTGCATTGTAATTATAAGTGCAGACTCTTCATTGATCTCCATGCAAAATGGGTGATCCGCTTTCAGCTGCAGAATAATAGCTAAACCTTTAACCTGGATTTGAATCAATAAACCTCCAGGATTCCCCCTTCGTTGTGAATGAGCACCGCCATTGAACAGCCATTAGGCATAGTGGTCATGAAATACTATCGCTGTGTTCTCCCCCTTATGGAACTTGGTGCATTAGACAAAAAAAGTCTACAGTATTTGATTTGTGATGAACTGATTGTTCTTAATATTAATTACATCCGGAAAAAAACAGTCTGGGTGCGGATGAATAATTCATGTTTGTTTTTTGAACCAACCTTGTAAAACTGGCATTTGCTAAATAATGTATGACTGTGTGTCTTTGCTAATAGGGTTTGCATTAGAAGTAAAATGCTTTTCTTCATTCCACAGGGCAGATTCTTGCCTGGGCTAGTTATTGTGCAAAAATTGATTTCCCTAAAACCCTCTGTGCCAGAAAACATTAGTCAGCATTGTCTGGGAGCCAATGCTGTCCATAAGAAAAAAGCCCCCACGTGTTGCCACTGAAAGGTGCGGGGTATTTTTTTAATCTCATATATGCAGCCCAGGCAAATCTGATTAAACCCACACAATGAAGAGAAGTTGCTGAACAAAGAGATCAATAAGACTTAAAGCATACAACCGTCCACAATGATGAGATATCTACGTTTTGAATTTGAATTAAGACCTCTGTTGAATGGGCTTTAAAACATCCAGATGAGATTTCCTGCTACTAAGTGGCAAGAACACAAACCTTTAACAATTAGTATTTAAGATATCCCCTGCTCGCTGGAGCTTGAAGGCAGAGTGTGATGCACATATAATTCACCAAAGCGTTTGTAATTTCAGTGAGGGCTGAAAAGAATTGCTTTAATGAGTGTTCAGACAAAGCAGGGAATTAATATGATGTGCATGCATCCAAACTTGTACTCTCAATGGAAAATAAAACTGTCCTCTGGTAGAGGGAATAATTGTGTGAATGCACTGAGGTTGATGTACAAGCATCACCGCTAACAGCACTGGCGTAATGATGTGGAAATATCCTTTATAGCTGGCTAAATGAATGAACAGAACTTATTAAACCAAAGTTAGATACTATTCTTCATCTTTTTTCACATAGGTGTGTTTTTGTAACTGAAATTCAACAAAAGGCTTTAAAATTATTAAGAGTTAACCAAGACCCGGCCAAATGCTCGGATTTCAATTTGACATTCTGCAGCGTTCATATTTTTAGTCGCTCTGATACAAACAACAACATGACAAAGCATTGATCATTGTGTTTGTCACAGAGAGGGAGGGCAGAGAGGAGAGTGACAGAAACAGATTTCTGTCAAAACTTGGCTTCAAGATGTGTCACGCTCAAATTCACAATTACAAATGCGATGACATGGAACTGGTTCATTTTCCCCATTTATTATTTCAAAGCTGAGATTAATCACATGGGGGGAAATAATGACTAAACCTAATCACAGACTTCTGCTTCTTGCTCAGCAATAATTACAGTCGGACTGGTTGCCCAGCCATATGATTTATGACAGAACATGATGGATATTAATGGATTTTGTAATTGGGTGCATATGTTTATGAAAATGGCTGTCTGCCTCTGACAGTATGAAAAGATGTCAGGTAAAGCGAGACTTGTCCTGAGACGGCCGGCTGAGGACATCACACAGGGGGACTGTTGTTGCACCTCCTCAAGATCAAGTTAAACTGATCAGGGGGACGTGTCCTGCAATGTAAACTGAGCATTGTCAGATTGTACTGTCACCTCTGTAGCGGCCTACCTCAGTAACAGGTTGAATGTATTGCAAACAACATGGATTACCTGGATGAAGAAGAAAATACAATAAATCCTCTGACTAAAACGAAACACTACTTTTGGTGTTGGCTGCCAAAATGAACCCTCTTTGACAGAAAAAAGATTTACGCCCGATGATCTAATTAATGTCCAACTTGTTCTGCTCTTGTTACTTTTGTTCCTCAGAGTTCGGGGTATTATTCTGCGATTTCCCACAAGCACAGAAGGCCAGCGTAATGCTATGCATCTCAAGAGACAGTCTAGAGCTGACAACAATGACTGACTGGATAAACACACACAGTGCATTATTGATGCAGCTCCAGAGTGTGTCACGGAGCTTGTTGCTGTGAAATTGTTGCGTGAGAAATTAACAAAGGTGTAAGCTGGGGGGAAAAAAATGTATAGTTCCCTTAATTTGAATAAAACGGCACCAACTTGTGCACCTTCATAGATTTCAGTTCCCTAAATGTGCCAGTATTATTTTTTAAGGATCCATGAATTTGACTATGTTAAAGAAATAATCAGAAGTTGCATAATCCTTCTATCTAACAAGCAAACAAACAAACAAAGACTGACAGATGCTGACTGAAACTGCAATAAAATGTGTTATATGTGGATTTCTAATTGGTTCTGCACCATATTGCACAAACAGTATCAGTCCCCTACACTTACCAGATTTAGTTCAACGGAAACGGAATACCTATGTTAAAGAAAGTGTAAAAGAAAAACCTGCATCCACCACCTGATTCAGATCTGCAACAAAATGTAATGGGTTCTTCCCGACACATGTGGGATTCTTCCACCAAGTTCAATGGTGATCAGTCCAGTTGTTTTTGCGTAAACAATCACAGACAAAAACATGATCAAGCGTAAATAAGCGCCAGATAAATGAAATAAACCAGGAAAGAAAGAAGTTTGAAACTTTCTACCTTCTTGTTTCTGAACTTAAATTCGGCACTTGAAAATCCCTTAGCAAACAAACTGGTGGCTAACGAGGAAACAGTTGACAGTCCATAATATTTACCCTGTCAGGAAGGATAAAAGAAAATATCCCGACAGCAAAATACTCAATCATACTGCCTTTTGTTTGAGAGGGTGGCAAAATATCTGCCAATGTTCCTGAAGATGATTGAATAGTACAAATGTGACAGCTTCAATAGCCCACTGTTGAGAACTAACAGAAACATCAAGAGAAAACCATAATCAACAAATACTGGGAAAAAGTTCAAAGGATAATTATAATATTTAAGAATGGGAGTTTGTTTTTTGGAACAGTAGATACTAACCATAATAATTGAACCCAAATGTCCACTTATTTGCTTTTGTTGCATCTCAACCCCTGAGGAGAGACTCTCAACAGGAGCACATCTATAACCACCTTTTTAAAGAAAGCCATGAAATTTTACAACAAACATTTAATCACCCGAAAGAGCAAAGCTTAGCAGTCAGTGAAGGCTAATTAAAATCAGAGGGCCAGATGTTGGCTGCTGCTATTTACTAAACACATCCCTGTGGCTGCGAAAATCTTCCTGCCAACTTGTTGGATTTTGACTCCCCACGAAGTGAGAACTCAGACATCAGTTCATGACATTTGGCTCATAAACATGGGCGGGGGGGGCTTTTGGAATATACGCGTGGGCGAAAGCGTGCATCACATTCCCGACAGCGCTGGCCAACAGCCGTGCTCTTGCTAAACTTGTTGACAACAAACACAAGAAAAGTGATAAGATTCTGAAAAAATCCGGCTCTCGACACTCTCCTCGCTTTGACATACTAGGGATGTTGCCTGTTAATGTGGAAATTCGGCGTCTAATCCGTGGTGACTCCTCACTGAGCTCTGCACGTCGACTCAGAAATGAGCCGGAATCACACCCTTCAGAATTCATGTGTAAACGTCGTATCAAACAAGGTAAATTAACGCTCAACAAACATCACACACACACACACACACACACACACACACACACATGTAAACGGCCACGTTCTGCTGTTTGAGTTATGACATAGATGTGCTAGATTTTAATTAACATAGGGATCTTAAAGGCACAGAGCTAAATAAAATCTAGTACACCAAAATGTACTGGGTTCTATTAGATCTTCTTCCAAGATTGAGACTGGCGACAGCTCGGTCTTGTTTATCAGTCCGCTGCAACGATCAAAACGAGCAACTATTTGATTTAGTTCCATCTTCATATGGTCTGAGCTGAAAGGGTTCGGGGGGGGGGGGGGGGTAACGTTGGTGGTTTGATCCCCAACTCATCCACTTTGCATTCCAAAGTGACCCCTGAATGAATGGTGTGTTACAATCGTAATTCTTTGCTCAGTATCGGCCTGATAAGGTGGTAGTACCACAAGAACAGTAATTCTCCCTTAATAACACTTAATAGGAAGATATTGAGGGGAAAACTGATGGTGAATGGCCAAGTAGAATAAGGTCATGCAGAATAAGTCATTAATAAGTGCTTTATAGTCACTAATACAGAGCAAAAATGCTACTGATGCTAATAAGAAACTTGTTAATGCTTAAAATGTGTTACCATAAAGTCGATTTACCACTTGGCCATTGATAAGCACGTACGCGTATGCATGGAGGCCTCGACAAGTGCTCCTCATTCACTTTGAATGGGGGGACAACATACATATTGTGGTTCCACTGCTTTGCTCGAGCTGCGTTCGGTAGAAGTTGTGCAAAGCTGAACTTTTCAAGCGGCAGCGCGGCCCAATCATGCTTAGACAAATATTCCAGTCGCAGGCACGAGCCAATGAAATCATGTCAATGCAAATACAGGTGCTGCCTGACATTCAACTATAAAAATGAACCTGGAGAAAGGAGAGAGCGCAGATACAGCTGGTGAATCTGGTGTGCGTTCAACTGGTGGGTTTTATATCCATTGTGTACTTCTCTCTAGCACTGCATTGACAGCTAGCATGGCACCCTTAGCTTGAAAGTAAGTAAGCAATCATATATATTTAAAATAACACCTTTGTCACACAAAAATCTTTTACATAAATACGATAACAACCGGCAAATAATAAAAATGTATGGATTCAAACACTACAATGTATAGAATATTACATTAGCGCCTTTCAGACATGCACTGGACCTCCGTATGTTCTCCTGAGGGGAGGAATGTGTGAATGCACGCTCTACAGTTTCTACCAACTTTATCCGCTTGGCCTCCTACTACAATGTCCTTAGAAATCAACAACAACAAGAAGAAACATGAAAAAAAGAAAAAGAAAAAAAATATATCTGACGGTGAAAAAGCGGTGTCACACACGTACAAGACATCGACGAACATGTCAAGAGTTGTGGGGATAAGAGCTGACGACGGTGTAGGGTTGCTGTAAACATGACCACTTGATCCAAGCAGGAAATTCTGATTGTTGTCCATATGAAGTATCGGTCACGCCCGTGTAGGTTTGGGTTCAGCATGATTCAGCAGCACGTCACTGTCCCTCACCCTTTGTCACAGGCAGAGGCGATGCTTCTGCTGTACTCGTGGCTGTGTGGTCCGGTAGCCTGCTCTATCAGGCTATGATCTGTTTTAATTTTTTTTCTGTCTTGTTTACTGTTTTCCTATTTGGGTTTTAGGAAATCTCCTATCCCAGTTTACAGAAAACCCCCTCAGGCTAACTGATGCACTGTGAGGAGTTTGTCATCAGTCAAAATCTGTGCAGGAACAAAAAGTGTCTTTGTCTTGTGTGACTTTTTTCTGTATCTTTCAGTCACTCAGCTTTAGTGTGTGGTCACCTCAACTGGGAAATTTTTCCCAACCCCTTATGCTTTCCCTTTATACTCCATATTCAATGTTGACAGATTCATTTGACATTTGAAGCAAAATAATTCTCTCCTAACGAGGCTAGATGAGGATTCATTTAGATTGGTTATTGTGTATATTGGCAAAGCAGCTTGGACATAATGTTTTTAATTACCTCATAAGCTAAGAAAATGTTTTAAAAGGAGAGATTTACAAATCAAATATAGTATTTGTAATGATTTTTCTCTTAGAACTTAGAAAATGTGTTTTAGAGGAGAATAAATTATATAACAGTTATATTCTGTTCTGCTTTTTCTTAAAACTTATATCAATAACTTATAAATAATTTGTCATAATGTTTATTTATAAATATGTTAACATTTACAAAGCAAAGCAAGAAATTTGAGAAGAAAACCAAAGTTAGATTTTTCCAAGACCATCCTTGCACCAGAGGACTTTACGTTGGTCCCGTACTCAACTGGTATTAACATGTGACTCCATATGCATCCTGTGATTGGATCTCTGATCGGATTTCACTTCTCCGCCCTTTATGCATGTGAAGAAATGCATTGACTTGTGGAATCAGTGTGAGAATCAATCCTACCTCACCAATGCTGTTAAGATGAGTACCAACACATCCCAGTCCTCAGAATCAGAGATTTTCCTTAATGAGCGCCATTTAAAATGTAACTGAACAAGCCAAACAGAGCACTCTGATTCATTGCTCCAAGCTATGAGGAAAATCTTTGCATGTGTTTATCTCAAGAGAATGACCTACTTCCACATCTCGCAGACACCACCGTTTTCTGAAGTCGAGAAGCTAAAACCGGATTTTGGCAGAGTCCACTAACAAACAAGAAATCTTGGCGAGTCCTCCAATGTTTGCTTCAAAGTAACTCTGACACTCCAGGCTCAGTGTCAGAGGAGTGAGTTCACTTTTCAGGCTGGACAGACGCACTCTCTTGTTAACAGGAGGGAAATGCTGACAAAACGTGTTGTGTGATTTGTCAGGGTTTTCTGAACTTTGTTGTGTTTTGTGATTTGCTGTTGTGGTTTGGATTCCGGGCCACCGTATTAAATTATACAAGTCTTTATGAAACTACAAAATATCCAAGATCTGCAGGAATTCGCACAGCCTGGCAAGTGTCAGAGTTTGACTCAAGCTCTGTCTCAGCATGATTGAGAAAATAACCCAAGAAGAACGATCAGACAGACCTGAGAACTTCAGAAAATGATTGCAATCTCATTCTCCTCTAATTTAAAATGAGGGGAAATATCAACTGAGACAGTAGTCAACCATGCAAAATCCAATGTAGGTTGGTCTAAACATATACACTAGTATTCCCTATTGTTTTCTTCTTGTCCCTGTCTCATTTGCAATGAATATATTATGCAGGACAAGTTGCATAGTTTGACTAACATTTTCTAAGTTATTTTGTTTAATCTGACCCCATCCCGTGCTCAAACCTGTTCTGGGCATTTTATCCACTAACAGAAGAGATTATAGGCTTTGTGTTTGCTTTTTTTGCTGATGTTTACTATACTCGCGGGCCTGAGTTGAACATGGATAATTAAACAGATTTTTCATTTTTGGCGCAGACACAGTCAAGGTTAAAGTTCCCTGCATGTGGAAAAACCTCACAATGCTATTGTGCTGAATCCAGCTAAGCCTGTCTACCCTGTCCCCTTGTTATTTTATTTCCACGCCCGAACAATGAACAAAAACATTTTCAACTGCGTGTGCACCAAACCATGATCGTACCGACAAAGTGGTGCCGTTCCTGCCAAATTTGTTTACGGTTATCTATTATGTCAGACCCTCTTTTTTGGAACCTGTTGTTACCCTTTACCATTTGAGGTTTAAATGCCATGCTAGTGGAAGCTAATGGTGCCAAAAAATACCGTTGACAACCGCTCCATCCTGCAACTGAGCATCTTTCCAGTAAAAGCACAGTCAGTGCATGTAATATTGCACTCTGATTTCTCCTCAACACTTCTTTCTTTTGTCGTTTCCTCCAGCGAGGGGGGGTAGGTGATGCCAGGCCAGGGCTGTTTCCGTGGCAATGAGCTGTCAAGGATATAAAGAATGCTGTTCCTTTTTTTTCTTTGCATATCTCTTCCTCCCAAGTAGGGACTGTAGACGGGACGGCTTGTCTGGCAACGGCATCTGTGGGGACCACGCCCTGGGGACCGGAGTGTCACAGATGCAGTTTAAGAGCCGTGTGAATGGAGAGGCTCTCCCTGACTGCAGGCTGTGGAACCGGCGTGATTAGTACTTTTAGATGTCGTCTGTTGAATGATAACTTGGTTTCCGAGGTGCTCAGAAATACCGGCCCAGAGGACCTGATTTGATTTACTGGCCCTCTAATGAAGAAAATAAATTCTCCCATCAGTCCCTGCTCTTTTGGGTGTGCTGATATACTTGGCCTTTGATTGTGCAAGCACTGATTGTCTCTTTCATCACGCAGTTCAGCTCGGCTTAAAGCAGCAGTTACGTGCACTGTTATGAAGGTGAAGATGACATTTCATTCTTTTAGTTATCCCTCTTTGTCATACTGCACCAGCACCACACACATTCATCATCCATAGTATTCCGTTGTAGTGTTCTTTTTAGAAAAATGTTACTGAAATCATAATTATCATCTCAGTACTTTTGATTATATGTGTTATGAGAAATGGTCTAAATGGAAAAAACTTGAATAGACATGACGTCACATTTACATTCAATGCAGACTTATTATTTCCTTTAAGTGCTTGCATTACCGGCTTCCGTCATTCTAGCATGAACACCACTCTAGAAGCTGAAATAAGACTCAAACATACATTAGGAGCGACTGTATATTCCTCCCACTAGACAAACAGCATATGCTTATGCAACAGCTTTTAGATAACCAGGTTAAATGACCGAGATTGAATGAGGAGGTGAGTCATTGCAGCAGAAAGCGTCAGGAGTATTAAATCATTATCATGAAGTGTCTGCTCAGTGAATTGAAATAGAAGAAATCTCCTTTTGAAAAAAAAAAAATCACTAATGATGGTAATATCATTTTTCATATTCACAGTGGACAGTATATGGTCAGTGCATGAAGTATAAGGCTGTTTTTACGTGGTATCTACAGGGGGATATTGCCGGATTTTCATTGTCTCTTATTTTGCAATTGTCGATGTTGTCTAAATGCAGTTAACATCTGCCTTCACTGTTGTTGCATGGAATGAATGCAAACAATGTGATTCAGTGCATCTTGGTTCAATATCCAACTTATACAATGAAAATTGAACAAGAGAAACAACAGACAGTTACAGAGACAGCTCGCCTTCAAGGTACAAGTTTAAGGTTGGGAGTCTGGTTGGCTACAGCTTGCCTTCAGAGTAAAAGTTGAATTTTTAATAAAAATAATATAATTAATAGGGCTGTGAAATGATTACAATTTTTAATCAAATTAATTACATGTTTCTATGGATTAATCATGATTAATCACATTACCGATTTTTTCGGAATATTTTTGTGAAAACAAGATTTATGACATTTAACTTTTCTTTTGTGCTGCAACTCAGCAGTTCTTCAGCAGTTATCATTGCTTTTCCATATGGAACATTAATATAATCTTCATCCTAAACAGAATTCGGGTTCCTTAGCCATTGTGTGGTTGAATAAAACTTTTTTTTTTAAATTAAACAGAAATTATTTGAGCTTCTTAGCCATAGGATGGTTGACATTTTTTATATTTTTTGTCACACAACCATTAACCACACCATGATACAATCTAATGCCTCTAAAGGCCCTCTTAGCTACTCGGTCTTTAGCCAGTTGGTGAGGCAAACTAACTTGTTCAAATTCTCTGACAGTAAAGCTGACCGCTTCTTTTGCACAATGTGTCCTGCGAGTGAGTCTGGTTTGGCGCATTCCACTTGAACGCCCCTCGCCGACCAACACATGCCTGCGTTGCGGTGGTTAGGCGGGTATTGCTACGGTGAAACGATAACGTCTTCTCGCAGAGTGTGCATATCACCTTGGTTTTACTGAATGTTCGATCTTTGTTTTTTTGGAACACGTTCTTCCCGTCCAGAAGGTCCTCAGGTTCATCAGAATTATCCATGTTGTTTGTTTGTTTGAATGGCAGCTGCCGTCTGACTGCATTAGAGCGGCGACTAGTGCAGAGGCGGCGGAATTGGAAGGTCCTTCTGCGCATGCGTTAAATGCGTTAAAAAAAACAAACGAATTAATCCTGTAATTTAATCATAACGCGTTAACGCGTTATTTTTCACAGCTCTAATAATTAATTAATCACCTGAATAAATATAATAATGGATTAACAGTTATATATCTGACTCCTTTCCTACATTACCTTTGTGAGTAAACTGCCAATGGGCGCCAAATTTTTGGCCTAGACTATTCTGTGTGGAGTTTGTATGTTCTCCCCGTGGCTGTGTGGGTTTTCTCCAGGTGGTCTTGCTTCCTCTCAGTGTTTGTTGGCCCTGCGATAGGTTGGGTGTACCCGGCCACTCACAAACCTTCAGAGATAAGCGAAATAGATAATGGGCAGACTGAATGAGTTTCTTTCTTTCATTCAAATCCACACCTTACCCTTACCTAATCCAAATTCTAACTTTAGGGACCAACAAAAATGTCCTCACTTCCCAAAAAGTGTCCTTATTCTGAAAGGTCTAATTGTAAATCAGTCATCATAAAAATAGAAGTACACACGTGAAATAGTGACATTATTGTGGCGTTCACAGGGTTGCATCTATTTGGTCAGACATTTTTCAGACCTCTTTAAACTTGTCCAGTGATAAACACAAACATATTAATTACATTTGGCGTCATGTCCAAGCTCTTTAGAATGCATATGGCAGCTTGTAGTTAATATCTATGTATAGGTAGAATTACCACTGAATGCTGTAATGCACATGTTGCTATATGAACCATTGCTATTTAATTTTGTTATTTTGAACCCTGCATGGTTTCCTTTGCACCTAATAAATGTCCCTCATATCGTGACAACTGGAAACCTTTGAGAAGTGGTTGAATATCATGGAGTTTATTTAAAGACAATATAATGCTCACATTAACCTGCAGTTCTACTGAGAGTCCAAACTACCCGTAACATAAATTATATCAAGTAAAACAAACAGACAAACCACACACAAAATCTGAAAATATATTCAGAGGCAGGGACTTTTGACACGGTGATGATCAGTAGTGGTTGAAAATACAGAAGGTGCTCCCGCTGCTCATCTTGCAATGTCAGGCTGGAGCGGAAATCAAATTAATTTTCCCCTCGGGATTGCCGTATCACTAGCCAGACAAGAATGATGTATTGCACTTGATATTCATTTTCCATCATCTTTGGCAATCTTTGCACTTTTTGGCAGCCTAATAGAGGTCTGTTAAGAGCAGGGACACCATCCATTTCAAATCCAAGATAACCACTTGTGTTACATAATGACAATCTACGTGACTGCAGGAAGGCTTCCTTGTAGAAGAAATAATCTTTTTCTATTTACAATCCCAATATGAGAGGAGTGTGTATTTGATCATTAATTATTTCAATAAAACTCTATTACTCAAGTTACAATAACCTCAATAATAATACTAAAGATAATGATATGATGATACAATGAAACTGAGATTTGTTTGTTATTGCTGTACAGTCCACTCCTGTCATTCAATGCAACCTGGAATCTGTATTGTATCATATTGAAGTGAATCATTTGATAAAACATAATCCGATCAATTATATGTCACTTTACGATTTTCTTATAATTAAACGCGGAATCTGCAAGTGTGTAGACGTTACGGCAGATGTACGAGTGGGATGGTGATTAATATATACAAAATCACACCATGATGTGGGCTTGAGAAAAAAGAGAAAACAAGTCATGTAAGGAATCGTGAGCAGTTTGTTTCATAAAAGCTGCTGCTGTCGATTCTGCATCACCATCAATCTACAAGATGGCCAAAGCCCACAGTATACCATAAATGTATGAAGCATAGAGCACTTTATCTGATGTATTGTAATTGTACAAACTTTTTAACAAAATGAAAAGGTTGATAACTCTTCTTTTAGAATAATAATACGTTGGCAAACACTGTCAAAGAGCGATTTGATCCCTTTTCAGATAGTACATATGCCTGCAAGGTGCTCTAACCAGAGGGGATGTCAGGACAGAGTAAACAGATGCTCACCTAACGGAGTGACAGACACCCCCACCAGCTAAAACCCGCGGCTTTGCACTGAGCAAATACACACAATGTATGCCCCGCCATGATGCTCCCATGGGGAGGATATGTACAGACATGCTCATACCAGCACAAGGCTTGATGGAGTCTTTGTGTTGCTGTTGCTAGCTAATCAGTGTGGTGCAGCATTTGTAGGAAGCCCTGCAACTTGGAGGCAAACAAAAGGAGTAAACTGTTTTAAGTTGTTGCGTATGTGTATACTGTATATGTGAATGATAAATATGTCTCATCATTGTGTATCCTTTTTTCCCTTCAGTCTGTCTCATGCATTACATAATACTCAGAGGGAGGAGGTGAGAGCTGTCTCTCAGCAGTCATGTTTTAATTGTCTGGTAACATCTATTCAGTCAAATACGTTGAAGACTATCTATGCGACAGGCATAGCTGTAGTTTTATGTATGATATACCTATAGATAACTATGGACCATTTAATACAGCTCCTGAGCTGTTGAAGCCACTGTCATCAAACACCGATGTTGCTTCAGATAATGGTTTGGATGAAAGAATGGCTCATGTCTCGAATTCTTTTTTTTTTCCTTTCTACCTTTCCTCTGCAGCTCCCCTTACATCTTCAGTGTGAGGAAAATACTCGATCCAGCGAAACAATTAGGGGAATGGGGATGTACCCATAAGCATCTCGACTAGCCAAATATCCTTATAGCTTAGGTCACTACCCATGTGTGTACACGCAAACAAGCTGTGTGTAATCTTGGTGCAACTCAGGCGTGTTGTGTTGAAGTAAGGATTAAAGTCCAGGTTTGAGAGCCGCATCCTCGTTACTCACCAGTCACCAGGCTTCCGCTGTACTTGGCAACCATCGACTGTGAATGTGTGACAGGCGTGTGAGTGTGAAGCAGGACATTTTTAGTAAAGTGCGCACATACTCCGTTGGCTTTCCTTTAATTAAAAGGTAACAAAAAGACAGGTGGTGGTTCCTGCCACTGTGTGCTCTACCCTGTCCTGCTTGATGAGGGAAATCTTCTGCAAATTGGGAGGTTTTGACAACAGACGGTTTCTTTGTCCCCCTCACCTGCTTTCAAAAAAGCTCTGATGTGTTGTGTAAGCACACCCTACTTCCCCCCATCTTTGTTCTTGTTCAGACCTTTTTTGGAACCTGAACAACGACAATCACCAGTCAAATATAGTTTTCAGACAAGCTGGCTTCAGGATGACCACACTTTTTACTTTCTGTCATTATTAGGTAGTTTATTTTTGATATTCCTTTAAAAATCTGTGTCCGTAAAATAATAATTCTTACAGGTTTTCACATTTTGTCAGGATTCAACATGAGAACACACATTTGGCTTTGCAGGTTTCAAACCTATATCTATGATGGTCAATATGATGATGTCTGTCTGGTCTGCATGCATGGTCAAAACTTTAGAAATGTGTAGTTTGCCCAGGACTTTGCGGTATTTTCCTGGTGCTGCAGATGGAGAGAGGATGGGAGTGAGACAGAGGCACATTATGGTTCATTATGGAACTTTGGTGAGACAAAATAATTGCACAACAGTGTAGTTAATTAACTGGAATTACGGGGATATGACAAACTGCAAGTACAAAAGCTTAGAGAAATGCACAAAGAATAGTTTTATCTATTGTTTGTATTAATATAAAATGAAAATACCAGTCATATGGCAACCTTATATTCAACAAAGATTTAACTGCATGGGTCAGAGAAGCAAGTCTTCATGCTGCAGGGGAAATTACTGTGCGTCTGAAAATGGCAAATGGCCGGAGGTTGAATGGATCATACGAGGCATCTCTCCGCGGCGCCGAATGAAAGTTTGCTTCATGGCCGGAAACCACAGTGAGGACAAACAAATTCTGCTTATCTGATCTGATTGTTTGCTCTTGTGTGTATGGATTGTTCCACAGCGCTGCCACCAATTACTTACAGGCTTGTTAGCTGGCACCACAGCTGTTACGCTCACCTCCCCTCCAGACAGAGTGGGACGCGCTTAAAGCCTCAACAGAAACGCAGGCTATTATCTGCTGTTATGTTATCAGACATTCACTGGTTTGCTCGTAGGGCTGAGGCCCTCAGGTACATCGGTCCTGATGTCTGCGTAGTTAGTTTAACTCAAAGTGATAAGGAAGCTCTCGGACATAGTTGTGTTATTTGTATTTGTCCGTGTGTTGCTGTTGGATTGGTTGTTGTGTTGTGCTGTTTTCTTGTTTTCTTTTCTCCAAAGATTGTATTTAGTTGGTGGCTTCCATCTTACAGACCAGTCAGTGCTTCAAAAGCTGAGATATCTAGTATTTTCTAGTAGTTATCATAATAATTGGGGATGTACATTGATTGCTCATGTGCAATCTTTCGGCCTTCTCTGTTTACACATCATTCAGGATGTGCATCAAGGTTAGGCCCTATCCAATTTATGAAATTGTTAAACCTTCCCCTAAATTTCCCTATGATACATGATATTACAGCTTTGTAGAAATATAATGGACACGGTTGTTATTTTCAAAAACCCCAGGATACCGGCTATTCACTTATCATTGCCCAACCCTGGTGTAATGAGATCGTTCTGCATGTGGGTTCTTTGCTCACTGGCCAATTAAAATGTATTATACACCTTAACATCAGCTTGAATAAATGTGACGTCATACCACTGCAAAAAGAAATGTGTTATCTAGACAGGTTTGCCTTGCAGTCTGAAAATGTAAATCACTGGCTGTTTCCATTGGTTAATGTTCCAGGGACAGCTACAATTTCCCAGCCTAGCTGCCCAGTCAGAGAGACAGGGATGATGTAAAGGTGGCCCAAGTAGAGGAGTTCATATCCTACTCACATTAACTACATCTGACTCACTATTGCATCTTGAGCCACAAAGTGCTATTCAGGGGTAGAGCGGGCTAGAGTTAGCTGGTTAGCATGCTACCCTCTCTAGCTACCTCTGCAACAAAATACATAGACATCTCTCACATTTTCCTTCACTTGATTATCTTTATTAGAAAACAATGGACAAACCAGAGATTTTAAGGCAGTGGTGACCTGCTGTATTCGTCAAGTTCATTCGCCTTCTTGCAACATCTTCCTATTTGTACATGTATACAATCTGAAAGCTCTTAAGAGTTTGGACCACCAGTTAAAACCTGCTTAAACAGGTGAATAACTCCTTTCCCATTGCCTGCACAGGAGTTTGCTTATATCTTTTCCCCCTGTTGAGTCATGTTTGACATTACAAAGGTGCTGGAAATGGAGACGCTCTCACACCACGCTGCCTTGCTTGTGCTGTCTTTTGCACAGTACAAAAAAAAATAATCACTGGTATTCCAAAGAAGTAAAAACAGTGAGTACCCACCTGAACACTTGAAAGTTAAGTCAAGAAAACCGCCGCATCAGTGTCTGAATTGCCAAAGAAGACAAGAAGAAGAAGATATTAGCTCTTAGGTGTCAGGTTTCCATCACTGCCGATGGAGTCAATTCAGATTGTATCCAATCCCTTTGCAAACAGAAGACAGATGTTGTGGAGAAGGGGATTACATGTAAATTCTACAGTGCTTGGCACTTTTTGTCAAGAACAGCTGTAAATATTTTTTTCCAATGATGAATATCTTTGAGTAAAAAAATTACTGAAAAATGCAATGACAGCAGTGACAATATATATTGGGGATCCATTGCCTACTTTGTTGGATGATGTAACATCATTAGATTATAATTTCCACATCAATAACCATTTGTTGTGGGAATTAAATACATGTGTGAAAGTGTTTCTCCTCCACAGTGGCAGCCCACCAAAACATGGACTTGAAATACACTCATTTAGAATCAGTAAACTTAAAGTTGCAGTGTGTAAAATTAAGTGACATAAAGTGGTGAAGTTGCATGTGGCACCTGAACACCCCTCACCTCATCCTCCCCTTCCAAACATGAAAGAGAACCTGTTGTTACCTTCTTTCATAAAAACTCGAAGGGAGTATAGTTTGTCCAGTCTGGGCTACTACAACAAACTTGCAGCCTCCATAGTGAAGAGCCCCCCCGATGTAAATACAATTTGTATAATTTAGATGAAACACACTCGTGCAAACATCATTACGATTATTTTATATACAATTTCTCTCAATAGATCCCTTTCCGCTAAATCCTACACACTGCAACAAATATAGTTGAAATTACTAAAATAAGCCGATTGATACTTACATTTACATTTTTTATTTGAATTTAAAATACTAAATAAGGAAAACCTAAATGTTGCTGTT
The DNA here is from genome assembly GCF_947347685.1 of Pleuronectes platessa. Classification (NCBI taxonomy): domain Eukaryota; kingdom Metazoa; phylum Chordata; class Actinopteri; order Pleuronectiformes; family Pleuronectidae; genus Pleuronectes; species Pleuronectes platessa. The sequence goes on along the minus strand of NC_070640.1, from coordinate 16,503,050 downwards.
TTTGTATATTTTTCTTAAATCTGTGTCATGCGAATAAACCTCTTTAATTCAGCTTTATTGACCTCAAAGTAGGAAAGTAAAAAGGGCACACATTTACCTGATCCAAAACTCAAACAACAAAAGAGATTATCCTGCTGGTCAAGAGCTCACACGTGGGAGGGCTTTACTGATGATTTTGTGTGTCTGCATGCGTGTCAAATAAGTGACATGCGTAGAAAATTGTCCATTTCCGCTCTAACGCCGCCGATTTATATTCCAGGTTGCTCTAGTCAGTCAAACAGAGTGTATCATCAAGCTGAGAGAAGATAAATCAAGTGGTAGGGTGGGTTAAAGCATTGACTGGCTGCACAAGCTGGAAATAACTGAGTTGAACCCTGCAATGATTTTTTTTGTCACCTGGGGCCAGTGCAAAAAGCTACATACACAACACTGAGATGTCAGTGCCTTTTTAAGTTGATCTGGTGAATTTCCAACAAGCAGACATGGAATTCATTCAAATCCAGTTCATGGACAATAGGCAGATGAAAACCCAATATTCACTCGCTGGGTTCGGTCTTTTCAAACTCAGGAGAGAACTATCTGTCGTTTTGGCTGCTAGATTTCCAAGTAGTAACTAAATCTGTCCTTTCGTTGTTTGGTGTTGTGTACAGTGAGTTTATAATAGAAATAGCTGCCTGCTGCATCTTGTAACATCAGGGTCAAGGGAAACTGAACCAAAACATTGAGGATGAGTGCTGTGAAAGGAAAACAATAAGTTGAAAATGTCAAAACGTTCAGTGGAACTGGAGAATGTTTACTAATTCTTTGATGGTTTTGTCACTACAAACGATGGCTTTTATATTTTACAGTCTTTTCATTCTTTGTTATCTCTGCCAAGGACTAATAGGTTTTCTTCCTGGGTAGATTTGTTTGTCACCAAAGGTGACAGAAGGATAACCCTTACCCTATAGGTCAGCGAACCAGAGTCCGGTTTAAGACGCAGATCAAGGAGTTTTTTCTATAAATTCCCATAATATTGCAAGCTTTCAACATCTCCATAAATTTCTCTGGAGGTACAGATCTTAATAGAATCAGACATATTTAGGCTAACCTTTAGCTTTGGAGGAGGTGTGTGCTTTGCTGATCGACACTCTAACCTTATACCGAATCTGGTTTGGAATTAATCATTGTTGCTTGTTTGGAAAATGTAAGTATACTGCGTCTCTGAGGAAGACATCTTATAGCCATATTAAGGTTCATAAATTTAATTTGGGTAATTACTTGAAAAGGTTTACACTCGTACTGTGTATATACAATGCCTGGTTTCCGCTCCTGTCTCTTGAAGGCACCCTTCCTGATAAAGCCCAGTCTGCTCTGATTGGCCAACTGGTCCACACTGTTGTGATTGGTCGAGCGCTTGTATGAAATGTTGGCCTTAGCTCTCGCGCTACCTGACTTAGTTTGGGGGCATGCCTAACTAGCCGCTAGGGGCACATTATGAAAATGTGTCCCACTCCACGATGGTGCCAGACTGCTGACGAGGCATTTCAGGACCAGTGTTTTCTGTGAGGGAGGGCCGCTCCCTTTACCCCGGACTTTGGGCTTTTCAACTTTGCAGCGCATTAACATACAGAGCATCACCTAAATAGCACACTAGAGAAAAGGTAAAAAGTGAAAAAACTTAATATGTCTCTTTTCAAAAGTGTTGATATGCAGAACATAAAAGCAAAACTCTTCGGCCCTCATTTTTACCTCCCAGTGGTTTTATTTTCTTTATCAATAAAACACAAATTGGAGACTCATAAGGTCAGCTCAGTCTATTAGCCTCAGTATCACATTAAATGATGAGTGCCTAGAGACATTTTCAATAATTCATCCTATATACAGAAACATAAGCACTGATTACCATATTGAAGCATAGAGTAGATCTGTGTTATTTTCAAGAGTGGCAACACAGCCTAGACTCCCCTGAAACAGAGAGACTTTCAGGGGGGACAAAAAACATTACGATTATACAAAACGCAGCATATGGAGAGTTTTGAAATCTGCAATGATATCTGCAATGTGATAATTACAGTAGTTGCAGATGAAAATGAGTCAAGCTAAATTTGTTTTCATATCCCCCAAAAAACACAATTCAGTATTTCATGAAATCGGACTCAGTAAAGGAATGCAAAGAATTGTCCCTTTATGTATAGGGAATACAGTTATGGAGGACTTTGTTAGGAACACCTGTATTCATGCCTATTTATGGAGCTTCAGCTTGAATGAGGAAACAATGTTGAATTCTGTGAGCTTGACCCAAACATGAGCCTGTATTCACTGCAGCCTCAGATCCACTGTTCTGAAGGTGCAGTGGACACAGGCTCCACAAAACTGGACAGTGAAAGGCCAGAGACATGCAGCCCGGTCCGATGAATATGGATTTCTACTGAGGCTGCAGAGTGTTGTCAGAATTTGACGTCAGCAGCATGACTTCAACCTGAGATGTGTCGACAGTCCAGCCTGCTGGTGGTGGAGGATTGGCGTGGGGAATAACTTCTGGGTAAACCTTTGGCGCCTTGACACCAATCAATCACTGTTCCATTCCCACAGCCTCCTTGAATATTGGTGCTTTCCATGTTTGTATCGTATATACCATATTGTAATTGTTACTCCTAACATGATAAAGCACCATGTCACAAAGAAAAACTGGTTTCATGAATAGAGCGAGAATGACAGTCAGTATGACAAATGCCTCCACCAGGACCCAACAGTTCCCTTAAATTCAACCATGCTGCACCAAAGTTCACACACTTAGAAAATATAAATCTGTTCCATAAATGTGTCTGGAAAAAATTTGAAAAATGCCAAATATTACAATGTTAGTAAGAAAGTAAGAAAGGGTCCATAACTGCACCAACATATACGGGTTTCTTCCCTGACCCATACCACATCTTTCCACAAAGCTTCCTGGATATCCATCAGGTTTTTTTGTTTTATTTTGCTTACAAACACACAAACAAACGAGGAGCATCCTTGGTGGAGGTAACCGTGATTTTGGTGTACGTCGGTGACCTCCCCCGTCACCACATCTGGATCCCGTTGAACAGATCTGGGATGTGATAGAACAGGAGATTGGCACCAGCTGACAAAGCTGCAGAGATGCTGTCATTCAATCATGCCAACATAAAGCAGAATCTTAACAAAAAAAAAAATCATAAGAATCTAACATGTTCCAAAAAACACAATGAACTCAGGGCTGTTTTGACAGCAAGGGGAGTTCCAGCGTTCCTAATAAAGTGACCGGTGAGTGTAAGCAGACAACAGAATCAGACAGTTTTGAGATGTGTCTCTCAAAGACAGGGGACAGTTTTATTCCTGCGCTCCATCTACTTCTTTAGATGATAGTAAAATGTCGCTCAAAAAAACAAACGCATCATTCATCTTAAGCAACACATTCAGTACCTGTCAGCCACACATGCTGCTTGGTGACAGAGCCATCAAGCCTGCACATATCTTTTTTTTTTTGTATTGATATGAAGATTTGAATGGACAGATACAATTTGTACAGAGATTGAGTCACATTGTGATTGTTAATCTTTGCTATGTAATCTGTACGTTTGAGCTGCAAGAGAATTTTGAAACTTTAGATTGGACCGTGTTGTAACATTTCTTTGCCCGCTATCTTCAAAGCTGCACATTTCACCGGGCAATTTTTTTCAATTTGTGCCCCCCCCTACATGCAAACTCCGGGTGAGAGCGGAGGAAAATCCATTGGATGTGACCTTGAAGTGTCATCGTGTTACATCCCAGGTTTTACAGTAAGTACTGTCAGAGCCAGCGCTCGCTCGTTTGTTTCTGTCAGATTACCAGAGACTGTCAGTCAGACACGACTCAGCCGGATGTGAGGCTGTGTGGCTCTAGCTGGAGCCCGTCCACCAAAATCTTTTGTTACACATTTTTCTCACATCATGAATTTGCTCAGATTTGGAGAGAGAGAAGTTGCTTCTGATATTGGGCGAACACGTGTTTGCATTGACGGGCGAACCTCACCTGCTGCAGCAACCGGCCATAAACTTCCAACATGTTTGCTTGCAACTGTTACACTGTTATTGCTTAGATTTCGCTGTGTTAAGTTAAGGGTAGAAGATTATAAAGAAGAGATTTAAAGAGTTGAGGCATAGGAAAGCGCAGGATTAGGAGCATAGTAATGAACACAAAGAGAGCTGGAGGACAGGAATAAATGAGAGGAACGGAGAAACACAAAAGCAGAGGAGAGGGTGGAGGAGAGAATTACGAGAGAGGAAAGATACAAAGTGGAGAATGAAACAGGACGAGACAGTAGAGGGGACAAAAGGAGGAATTAAAAAAGTGGTAAAGTGGCTAAACAGCAGAATATTACAATAAGAGGAGGGTGGGAGAGAAGTGGAGACAAACAAGCGAATGTGAATCACAAAATGTACAAATTAGAGGAGGAACAGATGGAAAAACAAGTGAAAGCATGTTGGAGATTCAAGGGGACAGAGAAAGAAAATTGAACGGTGAGAAAGTACAAAGCAAAAGTTCGAAAAAGCGTAAAAGGCATTATTACTGAGTCAACAACAAATGCAATTTAAAAGAAGCACAAGGGCACATCTGTAAGATTGTGAGTTAAGAGTCTGAAAGGCTTAAAGAAGAGAGGTGGATAAAGGTAACCTCAAACACATTGTGCTACAAGAAGCTTTTTATATGTAATATACGTCTGCACGACATAACACAGTCACAATCGGATGTTGAAATGCCAATGTTGTTTGTCATTTATCTGCATTACTTCTCATGCTGTATAATTTTCTGAATTGTAACCTTGTGTTAGTGAAAATCTGTGTATCTGTGAAACCACTGCTTTACTGTCCAGTCTGTTCCCTTGACCTCATGTAAATATATCAGAGCCTGTCACTGGACACACTGGGAGGAGCTGTCGATAAGGATTAGTATCATTTGAGTTTTTTCTGATACCGGTGCTAAAATCAATACTTTCCAAACTGCACCAGTGCCTCAATGGCCCCAGATCCTTATTTATTTAATGGTAAAGTTGACAGTCAAATATGAGAACAGCTTTTTTTTTTTTCTAAGGCAAAGTTGAAGTTGAAATTTGATATATTTCTGAGTTAAACGTATACCTAACACATTCTGGTGATGTTTATGATGGCAGAGCAGCTCTTTCAGCACAGAGCTCAACCCCCGAAATGAGCTACTGGAATCATGGTTGTGATTCAGTCCAGTAGGTACTGGCCATGTAGGAACTGGTGCCTGATTGCCACTGGCTTTTGGAACCCAACCCGTGTAATTAGATGGAAAAATTAGATGGAAAAAAAGACTTAAGGTTGAGACATTGGCACTGTGTTCACTCCCTTTTTTCTGATAAAAAAACATATGGATCACGTGAAACCCTTGGGTGAGTCACTTCTTATGACACAGTGTCTTCCACTTAGGTGACAGCTGTTCTGTTAAGAAGCTGAATATAGCCGACTCGCACAGAGGAGGCGGTTTGAATGCGACGCCGCTCCATCTCCAGGACGTTGGAGCTTTCTTTGTCTGCAGCTGAAACACGCTCAGATTATTTCACCACCTAAACTTCCTCAGCTCTCGCAGGGATTGATCAGTGAGCGGTAGATGTGTTTATCACGACTGTATGTGCTGAGGATGATGAAGCCATAATTTTGAATGCACCTGTGCACCAATATATATTTACCACACTGTCCAATGTAAGCCTCTTCTTCTTGCTGATAATGCGAGTGGACTTAAATGTTTCCTACACAGTGAGAGGCTGTATGAGACTGTAAGACCCGTTTTGGCCATGTTATCAGATTTGATCAGCTCGGACTATATCAGCTCACTTTAATGTGTCTCTTCCGCTTAGAACTTCTTAATCATGTCTCTGTGAGGTTTGAAGGAAGCAGCGCAACGTACCGACTGCGCTGTCCTCTGGAAAGCTGTGGGACACGTCTGCTGGTTGAATTAATGATTTGGCTCACGCATGAAAGCGAGTCAGGCTCACCCAAAGGGTACGCTGACCTGTCAGCTGGAATAATGACTGGAGCGTTGCAGATCACTAATGAGAACAGTAAACAGTCAATTGTCCAATAGTATGGCCATGAGATAAAATAAGTCGCGCTGGAGGCTGATTAGTCTGTAATACAGTCTGAACCTGGTGAGAAACATCAGGTTAAGACTATTACGGAGCAATTTACACAGTGAAAACTCCACAGAGTTGACAATGGACTGTGTCGTGCAGAAAATTAAATGAAAATGAAAGAGCAGAACACCTCACCACGACAATTAGTGATGGTTAATGACTTGTCGAAATCGCTTCACACTCCCAACGGGCGATTTTTTTGAAACATTATTAAAAGTAGAGAAACAATCAGCAGGGACTGACACCATGAGAAACACAACACACACACACACACACACAAAGGACAATATTGAAATTAGGATTAATGAAGGGTTAATGAAGTATTGAAGGTTGGCGTTTGAAAATTCATATAATTAGAAACAAACAGGAATTAAAACGGAGAGGTGAAAATCTTTGAAAATAAAAATAAAGGCCAATGCTAAAATTATCTAGTCCCAGCATCTGAGAGGGAAAAGGCAATACAAGTTGGCATGGTCCAATACTTGTGGGTCTTATTAAAAAGACTGAGAAAGAAGTGTTGCATCGATATTTACTTGATCTTTTCTTAGTACAAAATCATATCGACCAGTTTTGAAACAGCCACAATATAACCACTAATCCAGTTTGAAGACCGTTATTATTATTTGTATTTGTGTTTGCATTTTCCATGTTATGTCCTTGCGTGTTAAAAAAAAAAAAGTTTTCCCCTTTTCTCTCCCAAAAGGGAGTTACTAATTTACTGTGCCATCTGTTCCTTGACCCTGTGCACGCTCACTGTTGGCCTGTGGAGGATTAGGACAGCCATGCAGGCCCGGGGTCACATCAGCTGCTTCCTTTCCTCAGACTGTGACGCGCTCGACTGGGAGGGCGCCATCCGCATGGAGCGTCACAGCAACGGTGCTCAACTCCGACGACGCCACTCGGTTCCACCAGAAGGAGTCATGAGAGTGCTGGAGGAAATGTGACCTCTCGCTGGCTTCCCACCTGTCTACCCGGCCCACTGCGAGGTCAGAGGTCATCCCACCGGAGTCTTAATCAGAGAATCTGCAACTGGAGTTGAGGGAGATTCTTTTTTTTTTAAACTGATACCTCAGCCAAAGATGTTATGTTTTCATCCCTGTTCATTCACTGATCTTGGTACAAGATATCAGGCATATTTTGGGCACTGGTATTTATGAGTATGTGTAGTTTGGTGCAAATACAAATGAATTTAAATGTGGTTTCATAAGGGGACAGTTGGGTGGAGGTATACACTCTGCTGAGTCCCAGTTCCAACACACAGTAGGTTTCATTGTATGTACTGCTGAGTTAGTCTACCCCCACCCCCCAGCCTTTTTCTCCAGGGTCACTGGGAGCCGCATAAATGTTTTTGCTTTGGTGAAATGTCACAGCACCTGTTATATCGATTTTCATTCAAGTCACACTGCGATTTACGACCATATACCTGAAAACTGAATGACGTTTCCATCAGCCTCAGCTATACTTTGTGTTTAGTGATAATTTGCTCATATTAGCATGTCAACATTCTGAACTAAGATGGAAAACATGCTAATTGTTGTGCCTGCTAAACATCATTAAGATTTATTTTCTGTCTGCATTTGTTTATTATTTAGTTAGATTATGCAAAAAACACTCCTCCGATTTCCATGATATTTTGTGGAGGGGTGGGCCATGACCCTAGGAAGAACATTTTACGTTTGGTAAAGATCCAGATAATTTTGTTAAACATGGTGAGATAGAATGTCAGCCTTATCGTTTTCTTTGAGGTTTTCACTGATTTTGCCAGAAAATTATTAATGGATCTTGATGAAACAAATCTGAAACATTTTGTGGACTGAAATTGATGCGTGTGCAATCTGGTGCAGATCCAAATATAAATCAGGATCAAGTGAACTACAATGCTGTTTCTCAAGGAGATGGCAGAGGCAGCATGGCTGCAGTCTCTAAAATGTTTACTAAGCCTGTTACAAATTAACGTCAGTGGCAAAATAAAAATCTGATCCCAAGACTCCTTGTGTGTCGATCTGTCCTCAGCCAATCAGAGTGGTTACCCTGCAGCAGATAAAGGCCTATAATATATAAATACTTAACAATAAGTGTCAAAATACGTGAGCTTAAGACAAATGCAGGCCAGAACTATAAACATGTGAATATTAACATGTTTTAAGCTCTTCCAAAAAACATTTAAATACTAAACTTCATTGTGTGATTCAATCCTATAATAAATGGTGCTTTGCTTTAGGTGGACACTTAGGGCTGTGTTGAATAGACATATAGTGTTTGTGAGAGTCTTAAAGAAAGGTTCTCATTTTATCACTCCTTATGAGACTGGTCCTGTTAGGAAAAACCTTGCTGCTCTTTCATGCCGTGCTCATATCACCATGGCAACACACCAGCCCCTGCAGGCGTCTGCCAAATTGACAGTGTAAAACAGAGTGCACACATCCACCCATTCATCCAGCCCCCTCTCTCGCTCCAGCACAGAGACTCCAGTTATATAGTTAATTAGTTTATACATACGCCTCATTGTCATCATTTATCATCTGCTATGAATTGTCCCGCGTTGGCAATAAAATCAATGGTTGCTTTGTTCCCCCTTTTTAAGGGTTAAATTGTTAAAACTCGGGAGAATTAAATTGCAATGGGTGGTGCTGACCGAAAGCCTCACGGGTTGAGATGGAATCGGGCAGAGAAGCAGGATCACAGTGTAGGAGGATTTAATAGACCCTTACCTGCAGGGTACACAGGCATTTTCAGCAAGTGAACTGTGCTGTTAGTAAGCTGTTAGAAGGCTGGAGATGACACACACTGTGACGGTTCACCACTGTCTCTCCACACAGAGACCAGCTCTGTACGTTTCAGCACACAGCATGCATCGACACATGCACTGTGCAAAATTAGAAATCTATTATTTTTGGCATTTTGAGTTGAGATGAAAGAGCACCGAGCCAAATTTGGATAATTGATATGACGAACTGGAAAAAAAAATAAGGTGTGCATCTGAAAATGTACCTTTGGATGGTTTTCAGAGCACGGCAAATGAACTGTGCGCGCTGGTTTGAAGATATATAAATATATATATTTTGAACTGATAGCCTGCAGTCAGCAAGGTCTTTTTAATAGACACTCCCAAAGGATTGTGGAATGCCAAGATACTCCGAGGCAATGCATGGTGCACTTGACAGTCTCGACATTGCTTTCAGGGCAGCAAATGTAAATACTTACAACTGCAATGGTATCTATTTCAAAAGATTGTTTAAAATAAATACAAAAGGGAGTCAAGTTATTTTACATTTGTTATATTTTGTCTTTTTTTACAAAAATAAAAATAAATGATTAATGCAATTGGGTCTGGTTAAAAAATATGCAAACAATAGTGTTTTCTTAATCATATCACATATCTTTGGACACTAAAACAGCCAGCGAATGATATAAGAGTTTGGATTTGAAATGCATATAAAATCTATTTTAAATAATTATTCAATATAATACCGGCAACACATACATGTGTGTATATGCACATTGTATTTATATCTAATAAGTTCAGGCTATTTCATCAATAAGCTTGCACTCCAGTGAATGATAACGCGAGCCCAGATATTGGTCCGACTAACATTGCATACAATGAACCAGTCTTACTATATGCAAACATAAGGAAGGAAATTTCTAAATATATGGTCATAATGGGTGGGTGTGGGTCCCACTGTGCCAAAGATTGAAATGATCTATGCTCATTAACAGTCCCCAGTGGAGTCTAATTATCATGTAATAGGAAACCAAATCCAGCACAGGAGGCTTGTTATTTAAGGATAAAGCTCATCTCTCATTTGAATGCATTTTTCATAAGCTGCTCTAATTAAGTTTCATTAGCATTATTAATTAAACATGAAAACCTCATTTCCTCAGTATCATGGCGTCTACTTCAAAACAGCAGACAGTGACAGTTCTCATGGTGATGGACATTTCCATAGTGATGTGTTGTGCCTAAAAACACAATTTTGTCCAATTCCTGAGTACTCGAAAAAATATTTTCTCCGTTTGTCAGGATATATTTTTTTAGGAGAATATTGAAAATAACTGTCTGTGAACCCTTGCCTGTTTTGACCCTGCGGTACCGCCCGGCTCTTTAAACCGTGGTGCGCAGCAACACAATGGGTGGCGGAGGACTCCAGCAGTGGATTACAAAGGCCTGCTGCTCGCAAAAAACTGCTGATCTGTATCCCCTCGGTAAACCCAGGATTGCTCCGAGAGTCACAATTATTCATTCTCAGTCAAAAGCTGAAGCACCAAACATCTTTTCAAAGACGAGCCTCTTGAAACCTTCCTACTTCTGTTTGTCTGTTGCACGTAAATCATGTAGAGCTACTGTTGCAGAGCCCATCTGGCACACTGGCAGAAAGATTGTCTCGTTTTCAGCAAGCACAATTTTTTTTCTTCAATTTGCAGCATTAAGTTCGACTCATTTCCACATGACTATACTCTGTATTTTTATGCGAACCAGCGTTTTCAATTTTGCCATCCTCTCAACAAAATCACCTTTGAAAAATGTCCTTTTGCATTAATCTAATACACACAAAAGGAATCATCTCTGTAAAGCCTTTTATTAGAGCTTGTCAACACAGCTCATCTTATGTGATGTGAAAATTGTCAAACTTGTAAACTACATAAGAATTACAATGTGCCATGTTTCTCTGTGCTGCCCCTTCTAATTACAATCAAAATCAGAGAGTTTATTTGTAAACACACAGATATTCTGTTAGCTTCAATGACTCTTCCTCCGGTGTAACCATTGGAACGAAATTTAACTTTCATTTTCATCTCTCACATCATCTATCACAAACCCAATTTTCTGGCTCCTGTTCATGGCGTGGGCAGTTTCCATTTTGGGTTATCAAAGGCACATTTTTCTTTTCTTGATTCATTTCGAGCACAGGGGTGGGAAACCTCCATCCTCTGGGCTGTAAATGAGTCAATTTGATCTGGCCTAGACATCGTTTCACAAAAAGCAACCTCAAGGTGCAAAAAAAGAGGAAAATATTGCAGCCATAGTTTTTTTGTTTTGCAATAAAAGAAAATAACAGATTATTACACTAATCTTTTGTTTTGTTTCTCTTGCTCTCTGACAGGCATCATTGACGGTCCAAAAAGAAAAGTGGATGAGGAGTATCGCACTTTCAGAGAGAGATATGAAAATGATTATATTTTTGTTGAAGTGAAAGATATAAAATGGATTCTGAAGAGGCCACAACCGAGACGCAGCCATAATAATGTATGATGTAGACTGTTGCATTACACACTAGGCTACACTCAGCAAGTGCTTATATTTTGATTTCTTTAATTATATTTGGCAAGTACTAATCTACTAACTTACTTTTACTTAAATTGAAAATGTTGATGTGGTAATTTTACCTTAATGCAAAAGTTAATGCTCTTCTAGGAGGCTGGTTGTGCAAGTTTCATAGTGAGCGAGCTAATAGCTGAGAAACCTCACTCAGAAGAAGAATTTGTGAACAAGCGTTGCTGCTGCTGCAGCGCTGCTGGACAAAGTAAAATTTAGCCTTGTGTGCAAAACACTTTGCATACTCCTACTCGGCAAGAACAAGAAATCTGAAGAACCTGGTGAGTGTTAAAGATTTCTTCAGGCTTTTGGCGGGAGGTTTCGGGACACGGAAAGTAAACAAAAGGAACAGAACATATTTGCATGCTGTTTAATGTGGAGCCAGCTGATGTGCCTGACAACCTACAGCACGGAATCATTGAGCTGCGACGAAACAACAGGCTCGGAGCTCGTCTCAACAGCCGCCCTCTGCACGGGCTCCGTGAGCTGTATGTGAGGATTTTCCACATTCTGATCAGACACTGAAGTTTGCACCTGTTTGGGGTTCACCTACTGCTGTGAGCAATTCCTTTTTCAGAATGGCCACCTGCAAAGAGTCTTGCTCGAGACTGATGGACCCAGACCTTTGCAAAGCAGCTTCGCCAAAGATATGCAGTTCCAGCCACAGCATTAGAGAGGACTGAGTGATATACCGAGGTTTTCGGTAATTTTAGAGGACTATGGCCTTAAAAGGATATTATACAATTGTATCCAACCCTTGATAGGAAAAAGCTAAACAAGAGGCACATTTTTGTTCTCAACTTTCTGCTTATTTACAAGCTACTATTATACTGTTTTTGGTGTAGAACAATAACAAGGTTATAATGTTATGTGTGTCTCATATTATGTTGTCAAGATGAAGTGTTGTCTATCAAAAAGTGTACATAGGTAGTGTATTATGTACTAATCAAAGCTTCTTTCACTCTGAACAACCATCTGCTAGAAACAGTATGTGGATAAGAATCTGTAAGAATCAACTAAAAAGTAAATCTGTATGCTAAGAATAAGAAATAATGATCTGAGAGGGATTGCAGAGATGGATGAAAATCGTCTCGGGTCGGCACTACAAACATCTTCTGACTCCTTTGGCTTAACAATAATATTAGACCAGCTTTCTCACTGTAGAAAAAAAAACCTTTAGAAAATGTTTTGTGAGGCAAGGTGTACATCCCAGGCCTTAGTTTCTCTTCACACCAACAGTGTTGCAGGCTGCATGTGAGAAAAACAGCAGATTTATTGTAGGTGTTTTCATTATGATACTAGACAGAAACCATCCTTTGCACACCATTTTCACTTGTGAAAGTTGGCAAGAAAAGAAAAAAAAAGGTATAAATCTGACAGTACAACAGAGACGTGACGGGGCCTGCATTGGTTTTCTGGAAGCGAACAATATACAAGAGAGGAAATTACAAAAAAAAGTCAAATCAAATCAAGTATATTTATAAAGCACATTAAAAAACAACCAGAGTGCTGTACAATAAAATAACATAGAATAAGATCAACAACATCAACAAATAGTTACAGCCAAAAAAACAACAATAACAGGATCCAATGAGCTGGCATTGTGTTTTTTTATTGTCATGCAGGAAGAATGCTGGGATAATCTTTGAACAAATTTACAGAACATATAGAAAATTACCAAGAAGCATCTTGTTGCTCACGGAACAATAATGTGTTCTGCGATTCATGCACTTCCCGAACACAGTTTTATAAATTTTAATTCTCATGGTGATCACATGTTGTCCCAGTTCAAGGTTAGACAGCTGTCAGAAAACAACAGTGCCTTTCTCAAACAGGTGACTACAGTGATAAACTTGTCTTGTTGCTTGACACAGAACAAAACAAAATCGTTCATATGAGATTAATTATAACATAAAAATGTTGCTGTACTTTGCTCCATATATCATCATGCATTAATCTGATGTACTTTATTTAGACATATTTCCTCAGGTCCATTTGGCACACAGGCGGTAATTATACAAACATCCACAGTATAAAATGAAATGCCTCATCTGCATTAACATAGGGACACATAATAGCATGGCACATTGTTCACAATACTGCAAGTAAGCTGACAGGAACAGTTTCACCATTCACTGTTCCATGGCAATATCAGATATTATGAGAGTGCTAAGTAAACTCACAGTTTGCATAAAAGGTATAGTCATGAAATTGTTTGGTTTAATTTGGGAGACTGAACGGGGACGTGCACTTTTTCAGTTTTTATTTCTTTGATGTGGAACTCCACTGGGTAATTAAGCATTTACCATTTAAAGCTAAAAAAAATTGTAATCTCATACTGGCCCTTTGTGCAGCCTCTCAGACCAGACTTTAAAAACACAATAATTGTAGTATCTTTCGGATCCCCATTCCAATAAGTCCATTCTGTTCTGGATGGCCTACGTCCCGAAGCTGGACCTGTGGAGAGTTGTTTGGCTCAGGAGCCCGAGCAAACAATGATAATCGGATTACACTTATTTTGTATAGTTTGTATTCTTAACTCAAAATGTCAAAGTTTTAAAGACATCTCTTTTTAAGCCTCAATACAATCTGAAATTAAGTGGACATAGATTATATGACTTCACTTCAGTGGGACGTAGATGTAGATTTGCACATGAACCATCCAAAGTGGGCAAGATCCCGGGCATTTTGCTTGCAAGTATTTTACTAATGTTCACCTCAACTTTTGGGACTTCATCCATATACTGTTAAACAGAAACATCAGATGGTGTTAAAATTGAACAAAAAATGAACAAAAAACATTACATACCAAACAAAATGTTTTTAAAAGTTAAGCTTCATCAGTCATGATTAAACCATTCATTGCAAATATGTAAATCTCTTAGACCTGGCTTTATACAAGTCTGAGCCAAAAGCAAGATATTAAGTACGATTTTGTAACATTTTAAACACTTGAGTCTGGTTCAGACTCTAAACTATGAAGGCGGAGGTTGGCTGTGATGGAGGCCAAACTTTTCAGCCGTAGCAGCAACCCACTCCAGATTAATCAAATATGAGGTTGCGGTGAGGTTGTATCGGGTTGAAATACCTCACCCTGACAACTGCAACGCAATTGAGTGAGGCATGGCTCCAGATGGTGACCAAACCTGCTGTCAGACAATTAAAGAAGACAACACACGTGTCAGACCATAGAGCTTCTTCGGCCTGGTTGTCTCTGTTCGAGTTTGCGATTGTATGTTGTACTGATGACCTGTAACACTCCGGTATGTCTGAGTGAAGCTACCTCTGATCTTTTAACCTTAGCAAGTATGTATCTTGACAAGCTCAGAGCCCCCCCGGCCATTCTGCAGTCTACACCCAAGACCAAAGGCAGTTCAGACTCCGCTTCCTTGGCCCTTAGGCTTCATGAACATCCTACCTGGGGAGATTATATTAGTAGAAGAGTCAATGCACTTCTGATTTCATCATTGGATGTCTTTAACTTATATCATTTAATTAGTATCATGTAATCCTCGGTGAAATATCGGTCACATTTGGAATTTCATTTCTGAATATTTAATTAATTAACTAAAGAAAAAGAATACGGCTGTATTTGTGAAGCAATTACAAATTACTTCACTCTTTAACTCGAATAGCACTCAGTAGTTTACATACGCCCCAAAATTAAAGGCATAGAACATAGAAGAAAATGAGTTTATCTGATTTAGAACTGTTTTTAACTGAGAAAGTATCAAACCAGTTTTATTGATTAATGCCGCACAAAGGCTTAACTCAATCTGTCAAATCCAACAGAGAACATTTAGTTATCGCTCCGCAAGGTCAATGGCAGAACATTTACCAACACTTTTTCAACCAGAATTATTTTTGTAAAATGTGAGGGTTAGAGGGAGTAGAATGAGAATAAAGTAAAAATGAAGAGAAATTCTCATAAATGGTAAAAAATGCAGGTTGTTTAAGTCCAGCTAAAAAAATTTACTCAAAATGTTGGTGTAGACGAATACGTGCTTAACTTGTGCCGCAGTTTTTCAAAAAAATGTTATGTTTGGTTGTAATATCCAAGCTCCAGGTCCTTTGGCAGCTGAACTGTCATTTAAAAAGGAAATTGATTTGTCAACTTCAGTTGTTGACGGCTGACAGGAACATGTTCTTGAACCCAGTACCTTCTTTTGTATAGCCCATATTCAGCGATCAAAATCTGTCTCGTAGGGCTTAGCGAGGTGCAATATCCTCTGTCCTCAACCCTCAACAAGAGTAAGGCAAAACTAACAACAAATAACAGGGGGGAAAAAACTCGGAAGCCTCAGAGAGAGCCACATGTGAGGGATCCCTCTCCCAGGACGGACAAAAGTGCAGAAGATGTCGAATGTGGCTGAACACATCTGCATCATTACAATATTTACATCATTCATTAGAATAAACTGTTTTTAGCACCAATCCTTGACGTGGAAGCTTCTTATCCTAGCTTGCAAGTATTTGCACTGATTCCTACCACAAAATGTCCCATCATCCTTTTCATTCATGCTACTTAAACACCTGCTTAGTCCCTGGCAGTCCCTGTGCTCTCAGTGCTATTTTGTGTCCGGCCCACATATGGAGCGGCTGCAGCCAGGTGTTGGAACATATCCAGACTGTGAGAACTCAGAGCGATGAGTAATGGTGGGACTTCATTACCCTGTGATTCAAATCACGACACGCAGTAATGTATGGAGTGCTCAAATTACAGATGCCATTAGCCGATTAGGCAATTAGCAATTAGACTAAACACGTTGCCACCTCCAGCTGATTGCATTGAATTGTGAGCATTTTACAAAGTGTGCTATTGCCTGCCATACTCAATAATGTATCTTTTTTTATGCAACTTCAAAAGTTAAATTAAAGCATCTTAGATACATTCATGATTCACAGTCCTGTTAAGTGCTTTAAAGGTCTTATACTGAAGAAAGTGAGATGTGTTTTTGTGATAAAACAGGTTGTGGTCCTACAGTCAAGTTCAACCTGTGTGAATCAAAGCTCTAGAGTTATGGAGGAATGCCCGTATGCAGATACTGTGCCTTGAAATGAGCCATCAGGACTTCCTTCATTTCCTGATGTCACGTGGGCCACGTGTTCCCACCAATAGACTGTATATAAAGATAGAAAACATGCACTAACTGGGAGTCAGTCTCAGCTGTCCACCCTGACGTTTCACCAGTTTTTTTTATAGCATTAATAAGTAACGAAAACCAAGCTTACAGAAACAAACACAACACTTGAACAAACACAAGTGTGATAAGAATGAAATTACATATTTATATACAGTCTATGGTTCATTCATTCAACCTTTATTTATGCCTCCACACTGGTGAAAGCCAGCGGCCCGAGGCATCAAATTTCCTGTCTGCTCGTCCTGTTCTCATCAACGCGATAGCTCAAGAATCATCTTGTCCTTCACAGTCTTCCCAGTGAAATAAATATTCAAGACCAATTTCCCAATATGACCACTGTCTTTTCTGAAATGTGGGTGCATTTTAGTTCAACATATTGCCTGGGGCTCATTTCAGAATTACCAGATCAATGCCTTTTGAACACATAGTTGAGTATTTTCCAAGCAACAGTATGAGGTCACAATCTGTTAACTGTGGTTGGCCTGGCTGTGCGTGTCTAAGAAAACAGTCCTACAATGAGAGAAGAGATACAGATACTCAGAAAAAGTTATGTGTTATTGCTAAAGTTCTTGAGATAACTGATAAAGGGATACTGAGGTGTACATAGGGATCTATATTCTATTGAATTTCAAAACTTTGAATAAAATGCTAAGAAAGTGTAAAATGAAAGACCTTGAGATACACTCATATAACCAGTTACTAAAGTTTGAAGTTTTTCAGCACCCACAGGGAACAGAGAAAATAAGATGTTTTTTTACCGTATGTCAAAGCTCAAGTCAGCAGAAAAATAGCTCACAGGACTTTGCATTACAGAGCTATGCATCAAGCCCGAATAATGGAAAAGGCTTATCAAATACTCCCCCTTTCAATAAATAAAGGTATGAGCTACTCAAGCTTATGCAAAGGCACGGATGTCCTGAAATACAAAGTAAAATCGTGACTGCTCAAACAATGCTTGAGGAAAGATTAATGCCCCAAACTTTGCACCCGTTTAGAGCAGCGAGGCGGCAGTTTCCCCTCCCTGCGTGATGGAAACTCTCTCCAGGGTACTTTCAATAGATAACAGAGCATTTTCTGCTTCAGTGCCGGTTGCACATCAATTGAACCAGTCTAATTTGAGCGTATAAAACCTCAAATCAAACAAACAAACTGACAAAATAACTTTGCTTGTTTACATAGTAGCTTCAGACATTGCGATCATGCCCTAAATCCAAGTCGTAGTTTGTGGTTTTGGTACAAAGACGCACTCAAGTCCTTGCAGCATCATTTATTATAACATGCTGAGATCTTTGGAGCTGCTATTTTAGGCCCTTTTGACAGTCAAATTATAATTGAGTATGAATTCCCAAAATAAATGGCACTCCACTTTAAGCGGCTATTTTCTATATACATATTTAATTATTTATTCTTTCGCATCATGATGTCAACAACTCCTCAAGGAAATGAAAAAAAAGAAACGGTATGTAAAATGAAAGAAATCCCAATGGTAAATCTAATTAGAAATTTGAGGCCAGATGTTCTGCTTTCTCTCTTTCCCCAAAGAATTCTATTGGCAGCCTCCAGCCTCTGTATTTTTCAAGAAGCTATTTGGATGCACAATAAAGCAAGAAAAAAAATCTTTCATTTCCAGCCAGTGGCTATTCCTTTATAGATGTCATTCGCTGAATGTTTTTTATCCAAATGCCTTGTAAGACCACGAGGGTGTGCACCGATAAAGGCCCGCTCTCGTGTTACTTTCCTTCTGACCAATGTGGTCTACTCCAGTGGAAACACTTGATTTGTGCCTCTTCCTTTGGATAAGTGCCATTTTGGCTTCTACTGAGAAGAGGAAAACAATCATTTCTTTGGTATATGACTATTACTGACACCAGACAGCACACCAAGGCTTTGGTTCGCTGAGCAGTGAGATTTAGTAGACGGAGCTATTATTTATGACTTTTTCCGCTTTTATAAACCCATGATAATGCTCATCACATTGAGTTTGTTCAGGAAAAACCACCGACCGTATACTTACCAGCCTCTGAAGCTTTAGTTCCTGATAAAATAGTTCCCTCTTCAGACTCTAAACATCCACCTCAATGATGTAAGAGTGGATATATCTTTATTTATATTGGTTTTTCCATGAAAATAATAAATTTGCCAGTGTCAAAATGTAAACCCATTGCTTCTACCACAGGTTTCTTACTAGCCTCAAAACACTTTATGTACAGGTTAGAGACAGAATAATAGAAATGCCTAATGAAACATAAAATCATATACTGCATTACTACAAACAAAAGCCCCATAGTATAAGCTCGAACGTAATAGGGGCTGTTGCAAGGCAATTGTTAAGAGAATGTCCACACCTAACTAGATGGGTTCTAGACTTTCGTGCTTTTCAATTTTGCCAAAACCAAAATACCGGCTTTTCAGGAAGCTGCTCTTCAGGACTGCTTGTGTTCTTTCGGCAAATTCATTGTCAGGTACAACACGAAGGTTGGTGATGCTGTTGGTAATATCATAATAATAACATTAGCAAGGAAATGAACCAGTTTATGAGTTTTTACCATTAAAAACAAACGACTACTACCCGCTCCCCCGCCTAAAAAACACACAGCATTTACAAACCAATCCCTGGAAAGTTAGATGATGAAGCGACGTGCGTATGTTGTACAAAAGTCTTTAGTCTGCTCATAAATTGCAACGTAAAATCCAATCTAGCAGGATCAAATGTATAAGATATAGCAAAGACATGAACCTTGGGTCAGACTTTGCACTCTCAGGTTTGAAAAACGCCTTAAATCACGTCTGTTTTGCTGTTTGGAAGTTTGTGCTGTGACTCAGCCCCTCACAGTTTGCCCCAGGTTGTAACACGGAACAAACAGAGCTACAGAATTGCAGCACAGATTAACTTAATACACCAAATTAGACCACAGTGGTGTTTTTCTCTGCAAGGAGTTCCATTCAAATTTAATTTGAATTGCACAGAAAAATGTAATAAAGGAAAATCAACTCATTGGAATGTAACACAGGACTTTGAAGCTTGAATAGCATTGCAAATTGCTGAGGATTTAACCCACGTGGCTTCAGAATACTTTATTCAGTCGTCTCACCAGGTCTGACACATGAAAAACTGTAGGGCTGCACCTCTTGAACTCGTGTCTGTATATTCACAATAAGGTGCAGATAATGATAACCTGCACGATGCTTTGTCTGGAACCAACCCAAGCAGCACGGGTATTGAATGGGAAAAATACGTCGTAAATATAACTGAATTGGTTTTATCAAAGACATGGATTTTCAACTTGGAACAGATTGACATAGAATGGGTCGGAAGGAGAGTTGTTCCTCTGGGACCTTGGGTGCTACACGGATTAGACAACAGAGTATTAAAGGTGGAGATAATGAAAATGGGCTACAATGATAATCATAACATTCAATATATTATTTCAATAACACAATAATAGCATTAACCGCTGCACCATCGGTGTGAGGACTGGCTGCTACCTGCTCTGAGAACGTTACATACCGCTGTGTCGTTGCTATATTTTCTCATTTTAATTAGGTTAGCTCTACTCTGTGGCGCTTCAGCTCTCAGCGTTTTTTGCCGCTACTTTGAACATGATTGTCGGTGTAACATCCTGTGAGATAGGGGTGTTAGCCTTTCCAGCTGCTAACAGTAGTTGTCCTGAAACAGTAATGGTGGTGTATGTTATCTGAGGCCCTCATTAGCAGACGGCAGAGGCATGATTGCAATATCTCGGTTTAAAGTCACAGGTGATGGATCAGTGTACCTTTAGGATATACTGCTTATGAATATATCTCTTGTGCACGGATACCCTTGTTGCTGATTGGCTGGAGCAGTGTTGTGGTGTTCAGGTAATCTAGCAATCAATCTTTCACCAAATACAGAGCCAGGGCTGTGTAATCAAAATATAATTTGACAGCATACACACAAAACACACAGCCAGCGGACCATTAGGACATATTAACACAATTTGACAAAAAGTGGACTGAATTAAAATGGCTCACTCTACATTTAAGGGTGAGTGTAGTAAAATATACAGGGTCCGAACCCGACATAATGGCAGAAATTAGATTTTGTGACCATGACTGAAATCACCAGCAGAGATGAAAAATAGGCAGAGGTTTGTTGCTTGTCGATGTTGCTGTTTAGTTCTCAGTGGTTCTGCCTCGACGATAACCATAGAACTCTCCCTCATTTCCTTATAGATATGAAAACAGTCCAATGTTACACCAGACACTGATGATTACCTGGCATCTCGGTAGCGGGTAAGCCTCGGCTGTCGCTGTGTAGGCACATTTCATTGAAAAACAAAGATGCTGCACATCTTCATTTTATGCCGGGTAGTCCATCGAACTCCCTCTGCCAATCTCCACGAGATCTTGGCAGCTGTAGCTGAGTTGTGCCGCGTTAAAAAGGTGCTCTTGAGAGTTGAAGACCTGCAAAATGACAAAACCACTGAAATATGTGGTGCGTGAGAGGCTGCCCCGCTACACACACTGACACACTGCCTTGGCAAGCTGCCTTTTAGATGCTAATGCAACTCTAAAATTGTGGGGCGAAAGAATTAGGAGGAAATGAAATATTTTACATTGTGTGTAGGCTTACTGTCTGTGGGAATGATGTACTCCGATGAAACTGTTCTTTGTATGGTTAATTAGCTACAGGCTGTTTGAATGTGTCGGATGTCATTGTCATATGAGTGACTAACTGTTCTCATCTCTACAATAGACCTAGCTTTGTATTTCAAGTAAGGCTAAAAGAGATAAATATCTAAACTAAACCAAATGATCTTTAAAATCAGTGTGTGGCTTAGTGCTGTGGCAGTTCATATGGTGTGTGCTATTAAAGATAAGGGCACTCAAAGAGTCCATACTTCCAACCGAGGCCCCACAGATCCCTTAGGAAACCACATTTAAACTCACAATTTGTTGGGGATCTTCAACAAATTGTGCACACTCATATGTATCAGCCTGATGCAGGATTGGTGAATTATCTTTTGAGAAATCAACAAAACAATTAAAAAACGTCCCATTTCACCATCTTAAAGATAAAAACAGTGGATTGTCAGAGGGACATGGACGAGACATGCTACCGAGCTGACCAATCACAGTTGGCCAACAGTGGTCTACGTCAACAGGGCTTGACGTACATCCTGCACCTATGCCTCACCTACATATTTAATTAATCTTGATTAAATTGTTAAACGTATTGTCAAATAAACGAATTATTACTTCATAGCATGCGACTGGACTTGTGTATCAGACTGACGGAAAAGGCAATCCACACAGTTTTTTTTTATTGTTATTATTTCATGTGCGTTATAATTTGAAAATAATAAACAAAAGTGATATCCTGCTTTAGCCCTCGCCTTGATTTCTTCAGAGGCCTGAATCTGATTTTGAACATTATTACAGTCATGATATCTCATTTTGCTAACATCTAATAATGAAAATAACAATGCAAGTCAATACAGAGGCAGCTATATCTGTCCGAAGTCATTCCCCTGGAAAACCCATGTATTTCCTCAAACACATCTTAAGTCTTATATTGGATTTTGTTTCAGGTCAAAATGAAAGCTTTAATATTAAAACCACATCAGTCGTGATAATGAATTTAAAATTGAAAATACTTTTGTATCTAAACATGTGATGAAAACAGGGCTTTTAGTTTAGTGTGCTCAGTTGCCTCTAACTTTAGAGCGGTTCACAACCTGATCTGCAACCAAACTGGTAACGGGCATCATAGATAGCAAGCAGGTCTTTTTATTAACTCTGTAGCTCAGATTGGACTCAACACAAGTGTCATCTCGTGCGACTTCGTCCTCACCATAGTAAATAAGGCAGATATTAATCTGGAAGTACATCACTATAAAGATGTTACAATACCTAGTTCAATTTATGGTTATGCTATTATTTTATTAACTACTTTGCTAATTTGGGTTTGGACATGAGAATGAGCAAACAAAAAGCAGATGGCTATTTCCATGCTTTTTGTTTTTCATTCCAGATGTAGCCCAGTGAGAGTTTATACAAGTGGATGATACTGTGCCCATATTAAAGCTCGTGGCTAAGAGCTTACAGAACTGTGCTATTTTCCTGCAATTACTTCAACTCGAGCATAACAATCCTCAAACCCTCCCAGCCCCATTAGAGCGAGAGTGTAATCAGCTGAATTGTTTGGCACAATACACAGAAAATAATAATAAAAAAATATAATAAAAAAAGAGAAGTTTGGAAAATAAAGCAAAATAATTCCTTACACCACCCAATTAGTTGATCCCTTAATTCAGCCTGCTAAACTAGGTGAATGCTATTGGCCAACCTATTCCAATCTGCATTATTTATGCATGAATTTGTACATAAATTAATCTTTTTAAAAAGCATAAGACCAAAACAGTATGCATCTTAATTAGCTCCCTCTCCCTCTCTCTCTCCCTCTCTTTCTTTAGGGTTAGCAGTCGGGCCTGTGCGGCAAATGACTGCAGGAGTTCTTGAAGCCCTCTGTTCGACTATCTGAAATGGTATTGTTGCTGCGGTTGCATGCCTGACTGTCGTTGGGTTATAATCCCAGCCCAGTGGCAAACATAAACAATGAGCGAGGGGAAGCAAATGCAAAGTAGTGTAGCTCCTGGCGTGGTTAGACACACTGCAGCAGCAGCAGCAGCACCCCCCCCCCCCCCTCCCCCTCATCCCCCTACAAGAGACATACACTGACATCCAACCCTGCTACATGGAACCTGGAGTATACGCACGGAACCAGATAAAGAGAGTCTAAGGAAGAGACGTATTTACGTGACAGTAACAGGATTACTCATCCCTACAGTGCACAGTAAACTCATTGCGCACACTGTTGTAGAAAATTAATTTGCACTCATTCTCGTTGGTTTCTAGTTTGGAAGTCCGTGCTTTGTGAACAATGGAGAGAGCTGCTTTCCAAAAAGCCCCTCGTTTTCTCAAATTCACACATTGCTTTTTTTTTCCTTACAGGAGAGAGGGGAGTGATGCAGATCCTTCCCCCCTCTTAATACTCTCCGCTTGATAGAGAGACCATTCTGTTAATTAACCAAACCACACGGGGCCAAACATAAGTCCAAATGCTCTCGCTTGTTTTGATTTAAGTTCACTGTATATTCTCCCGGTAAATAATAGCTATGAGACGGAGGCTGCCAGTGGAATCTCTGTGAACTTACACCTGCGCTTTTGGTGCTGTGAGGAAAGCCGAGGGTCAGATCTCACTCAGGAAGAAGAAAGGGACTGGGTGTTAGTACGGTGTTAACCCATGACCATCACCAGCCTTATCTTTCTACTCATACAAGGTTTAGCACAACCCCTAACCCTAACCCTTTATCTTTTTTTAACTCTATCTGAACAAAAGTACCTGCCTTGTCCCCCCCATTAAACACACACACACACACACACACACACACACAGTGAAGGCTAAATCACGACAGGACAGACCGTGACTTGTTAATGTGGTGCTGACAGCTTTGTAAACACCTCTTTTAAATCTCCTTAAAAATGCCAGCATGCCATTAAGAAATCAGTTGTCAACACGTTTCAGTTGAAAGATTACACCTGACCCTCAGAAAAATATTCTTCCTCTCTTTCTTTCTCTCGACAAGAGATTTGTGATATTATCTACAGAATTCGATTCGGGTGTACGGCGGCTGACACATCTCGCACGAGAATCAATGGAAAACCTGAAAGGGCCACAACACAAATGCAATAGTGACAACGTGACTCCGAAAGCCACAAAAGCTGTACAACGGAAAACGCAGCCGCAATGTTGACAATGAGCGGAGTTACTTCCTGCTGATGAGTATTTTTCTTTTTCCTTTCTACTGCGTTCATGCGAGCTGTAGTTAATCCAATCTGATGCTTGTGTATTTAAGGGGATACAGGGGTGCATAGAGCAGCCACAAAGGAAGAACACACCTGAACCGTAGCACCTCCAATAAACAAGCATCACACTTTAAGAGTAGACTGGCTTGTCCATGTTTTCACAAACAACGGCTAGACTTGTTTCCATTGTGTAGCATTTGCATTTGTGTATTCCATAATGCACTTGACGTGAGATGTCTCGGCCCCCGTACACGTGAGTACAAAAACATGAATTGGAGATACCCCAAAAAAGTCTGTCCTATTGTGATATTACAAAAACAATATTTCCTCAGCCTATTGGACCATGCACGATTATGTTATTACATCATTTGTGCAGCAGAATATCAAACTAAAGCAGAAATTAGTCATGTAGGAAATTTTACTGGAATTGGGCTGGCTACAGAAGAGACTTGCTTTTATGATCAAACTGTTACAGCTGAAGAAGTACTAATTAAACAAGGAATTAAAACTGAAGAAGATGAATGGATGTGCATACCCCATTACGGAATGAAAGGCCTAGGTTTGGAGATATTCCATAATTATATATATATATTTTTTTTTATGTATTAATTCACAAAAAACTGTTGAAATTACTCCAGTTAGGATGAACACATTTCGTAAATCAGATTTACGACACTTTATTGATTCCCCCCCCACACTAAAATGATGACTCTGTATTGCCGGGCTTTCAGTCTCTGCTGAACTGTTCAAGAATCATAAAGTTCCTTTTCGCATCACTGCTCCTTCAATCCCTCGGTCAACCCATCTGTGACTGCTCCCGCTCCACAAGTGGATGTGCTACAAATCCGAATCCAACACGTCCTTTTACCCGCTGTCTGCCTGAGTAGAGAAAAGGAAATGTGAGGCAGGTAAAGGATGTTTCTCTCCATAGCTGAGGATGAAATATCCCCCCTGACTGGATTCTTTCTCTTTTTTTTTTGTGGTGACATTTAAAGAGTAAATCCACACCGAATCACATTATGGTGGAAAACTGCTGCTGTGCCGGTGCCTGTGGGCTTAAAACGTCCAGCCTTGCTTCCCCACGATGTTTTCAATCACCTGTCAGAGGCACAACATCTGCATCGGGCATCGCTGACTGATGTGACCAGAGGCTACAACATCCTTGACTATTTGTATCTATAGAGAGCAGATCAGCAGCGGCAGATATTTGCCCATTCTCATTCAGCGTGGATTTAGTCTTCAAATTCTGCTGCAGCTTTTATTTTACCAATTTATTTCTCTGTTTACATATGACATCTATATTTGCATTATATACCTATATATATATATATATATATGTGTGTGTGTGGGTGTATCTTTGCATCAGTCTGTTTCGACGAATATTTGTCTTTTCTCCTTATACACCTGCAAAAATGTGTGTGTGTGTGTGTGTGTGTATGGGTGATAGGTGTGTGTGTGTGGGTGTGATTGTGGGGTGATAGGTGTGTGTGTGTGATGTGTCTGTGTCTGAGTTTGTGCACGCAGGGTGTGGGGGGGGGGGGGTCGTCCTCCAGGTGTGGCTTGTGATAAGAGAATAGATGTAAATGTATACAGATCACATTCACACACCGTGTTACTGCGCACCGCAATGGCATTCAAACCATGAACTTGGAATCCTGCCATTCTGTCTGCCTCTATTCGAGAGCACTGAGCTTCAAAGTTTCCGGCATCGCTCGACGAAAATGCAGATGGGTCTCAGAAAAAAAAAATGCAAAACACTTAAGGGATGATTATATTTGTTTGTATGACTAAGACAGATTTGAAAAAAAAAGAAAAAAAAAAGGCAGAGCTTGGTGATGACGAGGTGCTGGCCAGCGTCTTGCATAGTGGGCAGACTCTTCGGGGGATTCAGGGAGAGTTTAGGAGCATTCTCTCTCTCTCTTTCTTTGTCCCTGATGCACAGATTCTCTTCGCCTTGTCCTTGATTTACCTCTCTCATTCTTGAATATGGCCACGGAGAAGCAGGTGAGACGTTCTTTGAGGTGACAAATAAAGGCTTCACATGACATAGGATCTCCAGACACTCTTATAGTGTATAACTGAAATGGCAGAGCTATTGTGTGGTTGAAGAAAGGCGATGACTCCAATAAATACCACATACAGATAAAGTTCCTAGGAAACCAAGTCTGTATTTTTTCATCCTGGCGCTTTGTTTATCAATTTTCACACAGATTCTGAAACTTGTGTTTGTCATTTAAGGTTTCGTACAAGTTTCGATTTGCTTTGATTTTTGCATCTATCAGAGGAGCTTCAGGGAGTTGCTTGAGCTGTTCGGGATCCATTGGCTCACAGAAATGTGTTTTTTCCTTCTTTTTCTTGGAGTCTCAGTTCCGGTTAGCGAATCTACCTGGACTACTGACATCCTGAAATAGACTTGGAAGTGAACTGTTGCAGCTCTTGATCAGAAGATGAAATTCTCCTTGTTCCTGACGGCTTCTCAAGATCGAATAGTCCCAGTGTTCTTCTTCTTTTTTAAAGAAGTGAGAGGGTTCACAAAATCATCCTCCTTGCTCACTTTATCTCCTACCGTGACTTTTTGCAACAAATAGAACAATGATGCTCCATCTGACTCAGTGTGAAAGGTTTATAGGATGACGGATTGTAAAAAACACACGGGAAGTACAGGGATTTGGTTTGCAAAGACCTGAAGTGTGATTATATTAAAACATTGCCTTGGTTTCTCATTTTCTTTAATGTGATTAGTTGCCCAAAACACACGGCTAAACAGTTTGAGAGAAAATATTCAATTAAACAGCTCAAGATCGCCAATTTCAATTTTCTGCTAACTGAAAAGATGATGAATTTAAATTGTTTGCAATCACATAACCCCCTTTTCTTAATGAGGCTTTTGAACATGTTGATGTGAAATGTAATTATTTGATTCAGACGGCTGGTCACTCAGCACCGGAATGCCCTGTTTATTTCATTCCTCTAAGTGGTAACGTCTGTTGATGTGTTTCCTCACAGCCACCACCACCACCTCCTCTCTTTCTATCGGCCCTCTTCTTCTTAGACTCACGGGCCACCTGTGAAAATACTTAAATGTTATTAGTATGGCTGGTGAAGAGCAGCATAGCGTGGCAGTGCGTGGGCGGGAGCTCTCACATGATTGGCTCAGGGACGCGGCGAGCCTGAGTGGCAGCTCTTAATGGGAGCCCTGGAGAGGTAACCCAACAGCTGTGTGTTTGCAGCTAATGAGAGATGGGGGAGGAGTAAAGGATCACAGACTGGAAACACTCTGATAAACTCCTTGCTGGGGAATGGCTGGGGAAGATAGGAAATCAAGTTTTCTCCAGAGGACATTGCTTAAGGCTTTCCTTTGTGACAAAACCCGTGTTTGACTCATTGTTGCCGGCTCGCTGCTCAAAGCAGTTATGCTCACATGGCATCAGCGTTTGGGGAGAAAGGGGAGAGAGAGCAACCGTGGCGTGGGATGGATTTCACCCCTTGCTGAGCCACACTGATTCATAACCCTGAGCAAGAGCATCTTTTTTTTTTTTTTTAAGTTGGTAATTACCCTGCCGCAGTTTTAATAGATGCTGCCAGACCTAACGAGTTTATTCCACACACCAAGAGCATTGCCTCTTTCTTTTCCTGTGCAGTTGATAGGGGCTTCTCTCCACTTAACATTTTCACATGCACATCACTCCAACACCAGGCAGTGTTAAGATCCCATTCCCCCTGATTTCCCCCAGAGCTAATGCACAAGACTGTGATACTTCCCCTCTCGTTATTATAACCGCCTGAGGGTGGCGCCAAATGAATAAATAGTGGCCGGGGCTGCTTCCATTTTAGGCCCTCTCGTGTGGCTACATGGAATGCATATCAACAAGTAAACTGTCAGTGCCGGCTACCTGTTACATCACATTAGGACAAGTTGGACATTTTTACATAAACGTGATGGTTATTAGGAGCAGGCGTAAAAAAAAGAAGAAGTGAAGGATGCGCACTGTGATTACATGAGACGCTCATTTGAAAGGGGGGGGGGGGGGGGGGGAACAAAAGAAGAGGCATCTTCCTCCCCTCATGTTTATGCTGACCCAGTTTGATGAGATCTCCGTAAAGCTGTAGGAATCACAGTATTTCCCTGGTAAGCAGCGGTGTTGGAGGATGAAGTTAGTGTGTGCTGCGGTGGATGGGAGCCCCACCTCCTCCCACGCTCTGATGAGTACAGAGAGAGAGAGAGAGCGAGAGAGGGGGAGGGAGGGAGAGAGAGAGAGGGAGAGTAACTAACAGCATCTCACCACTTGCTCTCTGGAAAAGCTTCAGATGGGCTTCTTCTTGAGGACCGCTCAGCTGTTTGCAAAATAAAAAAAAATGCCATTTACGCTGCCATCGCTCAGACACCCGGTGCGTCCGAGGAGTGCGCTCTGAGGCATCAGGGGGGGGAACGCTTTTGGAAGAAACTTGGGACCAAAGGGATGCAACAACGCGTGCGTTATTATAATCTCGGCGGGCATCAATTGGGGGACTGAATGAAGGATGACAGACGGTGGGCTCTCCTTATGGAATGAGACTGCTCGTTTCCCAGCCCTGTCTTAAAATAGCCACGCAAAACCCGCTCAGAACTTACGGACAGACCGATGCCGACGTTTCCACAGTACGACTAAAATACGGGATCCTTACATTTTTTCGACGCGTAAAGTTCATGGATTTTTTGAAGTGATTGTCGCTGCCAGCGCTGTGATGGAGGTTTGAGGGTTATAGACACCTGCCTCTGGGAGCACCGGTGGCGGACGCATCAGCTGCGGACGGTTACGCGACGAGCGGACAACGAGAACTCTCTGGATCAGGTACTGACACGACACCGCAGAATGCCCAGAGAAAGTTTGTCCCATTCTGTGGGGAATGTGTGTGGTGATATGAATGAAGTTTCTTCGGAAATCGCGTCTGACTTGAATGGAGTGATTGCGCAGACCGCGCATGGTCCCGAGGGACTGTTATTACAACAAGTTGTCCGCGGTGCACTTTGCGATAAGAGAAGCCGACACACGCAGCAGCTGCTCGGTGTTACAGGTTGATGCGGGAGGCAACAGTCCAGATGTGTCTCAAGCGATAATGACTCGCCTCGCGATTGTTAAACAAAAAACGATCCGGCGCAATTAAAGCGCATCCGACTGGACTGGAGGTCGAGCCACCGTGCGTAATGGCCTCAAGTCCGCGGACCATTGCACTTCAGCTACAGTATGAATGAACGCGCTGCAATGTGATCTGGACCTGCGATCGCGTAATTGCATTTTATTTTTTATATTTCCACCTCTGTGATTCCGTGGAGCAGATAATCTGATCCATTCGTATACAACCGTCTCCATCTCGCCCCCATCTCCTTTTTATACTTACTGCAAACATCATCATACTAATTGCCTGTATCAGTGGATCTTTATTTGGAGCCCTGTTTACTCACGAGTAACGATTTCTGCGCAAATAGCCCTAATTTTGAAGTATAGTCTGCCGGCGTTAATAACCAATCGACAGTTTTCCTATGGAGGGGATTGGTGCATATAATTGGAGAAGGAATAGAATATTAAAAAAAGAAAAAGAAGAACAAATCTTTGATCAGCGCATCCGCACGGGTAATCTCCTCTCTCCTCCAGTGAGGGGCTGGGGTGTTGCTTCTTGCCACTCCACCGACCACCAGGCACATTATAATGGTCTGCTCTACATAGAGATGTCGGAAGTTCCCACACACACTGTAGACCGTCACAACAGAGCGGATCAGAACAGGCCTGTGACCCACTAGTAGCCCATATATGAGAAACTGTCTGCGAGACATGGATCCGATGAATGGGATGACCTGAGCTATATCTATGTATCTTTCTGTCTATCTGTCCATCTATCTATCTATCTGTCTGTCTGTCTGTCTATCCGTCTATCTGTCTGTCCATCTTTCTATTCATCCATATTTCTATTCATCCATCTATCTATTCATCTAGTGTCATGTAATGGGCTAACTGTTTGCCATTTGGTAAAGATCCTATCACAGAAAGGGCTTGAATGGTTTTTATGACACGACTGCCCTGACTGCTACTTGAGAGCCCCCGCTTTCACAAACTAACACCAAAGCAGCCAAATATCCCTTTGAGGAAATTTAACCAAACCTCTGCTTTTTAGTAACATACACAAAGCAACAAAAAATCCAAAGTGTATGACCTGTGACTGAGTTCATATCTCCCTTTTAAACACGTTGGCAGTGCAGCCTTTTTGATGGCGGTGCATTCAATGGGTGTTTTTATGTGCTACTAGTGACCCTCCATCAGTGTGTCTGTGTGTGGAGAAACCTGCACGAATAGCTAAATCAACTACCCATACCCATAACAAGTGTTTTCAACCAAAGGCCATTACTTTCTCATTACCAATAGCCGGGGTTTACAGCCACTAGAAGTGTGCAGGGTAAGATTTTGCAGTAAATTCTATCGGCAGATTAGCTGTAAGAAGACCCAGAGCTGTGATACCTCCCGTCATAAATCAAGCTAGTGGGAGGGAAATGGATTTCACCTGTTATACTAGCCAAAGGCGCAGAGTCAGCCAATACATCAAATCACATCAGTTGAGAAAATCATTAAATTATCCGTTATCTTTCCACACTGTGGCGGAGCCGACGAGAGCACATCCCTCAGCAGAAATTCTCGGGCTTGATTTGTACCAGGTAACAGGTGAAAACTCTGGTCCTGCAGAGGAGGCAGCCGACTGTTCCTGAAACAGAGGCTCCCCTGCATTCAGTGCCAAACCAAAACAAGCCATTTGTAGATAACAGGCCATTTATTTAATCTTAACACATCGGTAATTTCACAATTATGACTCGGTTAATTCTATGCTGTCGTCATTTCTGCTGGACCTGTGGAGCGGCCAACTTAAAGAGCAAATGTCACCGAGTCGGTCCCTGAGTTGACTCAGTAGATAGTCTGTCTCTATGGTAACCAGGACAGGGGCACATGCTCAGCAACACAATTATATTGTTCATGTTCTAAATACCTGACTTTTTGAAGCACTAACCCTAACCCTTAATTATGCGTTATAACGGCAAATAAAGTATACAGACACAAACTTCCACATGTTTTTCTAGCTCTTCTGCTTTAAGACAAAAAATGACATTTAAATCTTAAAAATCAACAATAAATCTCCTTCAATACCTTCTTAGGAAATACTGATGATCGATTGAATGCTGCTTTATAAATGTAATTTTTTTCATATAAATCTCCTATTCAGATTTACTTCAATATTTTCTACCCTTCATTTTCCTCAATAATAATTAACATAAGCAAATTCTATAATATCCAAATTGGTCCAAGCCAATATATATGTATTTATTTGATAACCACATAAACTGCATTAGTATTCAATTAATAGAGATGCCTTGTGCCCAACACTGAGATTACAATGCACCAATTAACCTTATACTATGCACTCCTCTAGTCTATTAAATGTCAACATTCCTGCAGACAGTTTGACAACTGCCTGTGGTGGAAAGGAAACACACCAAAGCAATGGTAGTTGCCGTTTTAGAAGACCGGCTGAATGAACAGGGTCTTAGCATGGGGTTGAGGACCCCTGCCATCATTAAAGAAGGGGATTGTATCCCTCTCGGGAACGAGGCCAACTGTGCGCAGTTTGACACAGGAAGGGATGCTAATTGTAGCCATGTATAAGTTTAAATGATCTCTTGAACAATGGGGTCAGCTGGGTGGAGCACGATGTGAGGGCTCCAGGCAAGTCTCAATCAGACCTTGCAAGTTGACTGATGCTGAGCTGCCACAGGAGTCTTTCACCTTCGGCACTGGCACTGGGTTTGGAGCCTTTAGGGGAGATGTGAGGCTAAAGGATTGCCTGAAGTTGCTAGGAAGAATTTGGGTGTCCACTGTCATTCAAAATGGCACTGGAGGAAATGGTAGACCCGTACGATAAGGAAGGGATCAGAAGGAACAGGAGAGTAGGCTTAATGTGAGGAGACATCCGCCTACCCGTTATTACAATTCAGGTCGTCTATATTTTCTTTTAGAGGTTTCTGCATATCTTTATTTTTATTTCTAAAAAAATCTAATGCACTTTTTTTTATAGTGTATGAAAATATCAATTTATCTATCTATCTATTGATCTATCTATCTATCTATCTATCTATCTAT
The DNA here is from genome assembly GCF_947347685.1 of Pleuronectes platessa. Classification (NCBI taxonomy): domain Eukaryota; kingdom Metazoa; phylum Chordata; class Actinopteri; order Pleuronectiformes; family Pleuronectidae; genus Pleuronectes; species Pleuronectes platessa. The sequence continues at coordinate 16,470,446 of NC_070640.1, read as the reverse complement.
CTATGTATTTGCTGTTTATTCGCAAGTCTATATTTAACAGTAGAGAGTGGAGCATCCATACTTCCTCTATCCATCAAGTCCCTCCTGCATTTGACTGAATCGCCGACCCCCAGTGACAACACACTCTGCGGCGACAGGGTGGACAGGAGTGAGACCCACTGTCTCTTGGGGACACTCTTATCTGGAGAGGTCATTGGCAGGTGAAGGGGTATGCTCGGGTGAGCTTTTCCTGCCGCTTGTGAGTCTGAGGACTGACGGCCACGCTGAGCATGAGTCATGAAACACCGACTCTCCAGTCCAGTGTTGTGGCTCTTACACTTGGCACCCCTCATGGTCTTAATCAGCTGGCTTTTGGTCCCGCAGTGGCAGGCGGACTTCTGTGGTGTTTTTTTTAAAGCCTCGATTTCCACTCCTGAACAATTCTGCCTTGACTGTATTCCTTCGCTGCAGAGCTAAACGTCTTTGCATGAGATGTAGATAACAGTGGACCCAGTTTTAGACTGTCTTTGAAGGTCCACTACCATACTGTGGTACAGACTGCCTTCACTTTTTTTCTCTGTGCGGGAACCATCTGGACTATTGCATGATCACAGCATGAGCCTATGTGCTGCATGATTTTTCACTGGTGGAATGTATGTCCTCTGTCCACTCAGACAGTGAAACGCTTTGATTCTATTTGGAAAGACATTTCTTTGGAATATTATTTGTTGCTCCAGAGCACCTCTGTAAGTGTCTGACTGAGTGTGCTTGTCTGTTTAAGCAGGATGGTTTTTGCAGCATACAGTGCATATGGAAATTACACCATAAGCTCTGTAAAGTCGGTAGAACTCGTATAGCTCGGCATGTAGGAGTTAGAGTGTAGGCTACTCTCATGAAACTTGCAGTACAGTTGGGGTCACCCAAGAATAAGTCCGGTCCAAGTTGTCCTGAAGTGAAGCTACCACAGAGTACTGTACTGTAGCTTGCCATTTTCTAGTTATAATCTGTAATCACTGCTTAAAGTGAGCTACAGTGTTCGGGAGTTATTAGGGCGATTTTGTTTTATAGCCAAAAGGATTTCAGATTCTCACCCTCACATGTCCCGAAGATTTGTGATGCAATGCCGTATCCAGTTTGTAATATATGCCTCACTTGTTGGCACTCTTATTGTATAATTCAGTGCTAACAGACGCCAACACCTTAATCCTGGAAACAACAGAAAAAACTGTTTTATTAAGACTGGTTGGCCAGGAGTCTAATATGACACATACTAATATAGTGGAAAAGTAACCTCTTGTTCCTCCGTTGGTTTTTATGCTGAGTTATGTATCACATAACTCCCTGCATCAGCGTGTAGTCTTGTGGGTCTACCACACCATCTGGGATGGCAGATGATAACCAAGTTTTTCAGAGAAAAAGCGCTGAGATGCAGGCAACGTCACTCCTAGTTGTGTTCAGCAGTTTGAATTCACCCATTTTTGCTGCTCAGGTAGTGAACTTTGGTGAGATGTGGAGCTGCTCAAGGAGACTCACATCCTCCAGTGGCCAAAGAATCCCCTTTGTCAGAGATGAGAAAAAAGCTAAAACCATCCTGTCAAGCTTTTGATGAAAAAAAATGGGAGATAGCTGAGAAATGTGAGATAAAACCAATTATAGGCATGGTGTCAATAATGTTCAAGCGATAGAAGTTTTGCACTGAGTGATGGCAAAATTGTATGAACAACATGAATTTTAATGTAAATGTAAACAAAGGAAAAAGGAACACCAATTCGCTGTGGCTGCCAGGCACAGTGCCATCTGGAAGACAGGCATTAGGCCAACTGGAAGACATTAAGTCATGAGTGTCATCAACCATAACAATCATGTCCCTATCAAAGGATGCCTATTCATTCTGGAGGCGGCTGTAATAGCAGAGGAATACTTAAATCTAAACTAATTAATTAAAGTCCGACTACCGGATCCTCTCTAACCTAAAATACACAGTGAATATTGAGGGAGGAAAAAAAGCAAAGGGTTGCAGGTGTTAAATATGATTATGTACATGTGACCATATCATACAATAAATCTTTTTTTTTTACTAGATTCGTAAGACCTCAATACAACACATGCCAATTTGAGTGACTCCGAATCTAAATGCCTGTATTTAATAGACATGTCTGCATGTTGATCTTTACGCCGGGACAGCAGTGTTGAAGATGTTACAGTTTCATGTAGAAATCCCTCCACACACTTCTTAACTGACATCACGACTGATGATGTTTGGCTGTTAAGCGTCAGTTAGGTATAAGTATCGTTTCTTCATGTGAAACCTCTGATCTTGTTTTTTGCTCCCGTTTGCTTTTTTCCCCTCCGTTTGCTCACATGTACCAAGAGAAAAAAACACCGGCTGTTCACGCCACATCGACTAGAGGCTCCCCTGAAAATGTAAAGAGGGACGCAATCGATATCTGCGCAATTAGTACATCAATAACCTGCACTACCAAATTTAATGTATTCAAAGGGGATTGAATTTCTCATCGGATTTCTGTATGTTTGTGTTTTGCTGTCTGGCTTAATACACATTTACTTTGCCCCTCTCTGGATTATTTTTTCATGTGTGGACCAGCAGGATGCAAAATTCAGATGTGAACTCTGAATAACACTGGCTGCTCACACTCATGTATATTTCTATCTCTCTCAAACCCACACAAAGAAAGGATACAGTGATCCCACTGCTTACTCTCCAATCCCTACATTTATGGTTTTGGCCAGTATTAGATCCAGTGCATTATTTTGTTTTTCACTTTTCTATGTTAAAGTGAGCTGATCATTCCTCTGTGTAACATAACGGTCTAACAAAATGTTACTTGCTAAAATAAAAGCCAATATGTTAGAACCCCAATATTCTTTGAAGGCAAATGGAAATCTTATCATTCAAGAAAGTTGAGTAAATGTTATTGTTGCAATTTTGTTATGACTGCGACAAAGGAACATTATTTAATAGGGACTGGTCTGGGCAGCAGTGGACACACGCACATGAGTGAACTCTACATGATTAGTGAGCAGGCACTCACAGCTGCGGCACACACACTAAACTGGTAAAATGCTGCCACCACTAAGTTTTGCAGAGCACTGGACTTTGATACTTAACCTCATGACTGCTCCCATTTCAATTACCAAATAGAACAACCCCCCCACCACACACACACACATCAGAAATAATTATAGCCTAAAATCACTGCAGCATGAAAAAAAGCCAGAATTCTTTAGCTGGAGGGAATACAGATCAAAGAAGACACTAAAATAATGGGTCGTAATTACATAGTTGAAAAGTTCAAAATCCAACAATGATTGCAGTGTTTGAGCTCGCCAGTAGCAAAGGAGCATGGGGGGGGGGGGGGATTTCTTGCATTGTGGATTGTTGCAAGCCGCATGTGAAGCTAACGGCCAAGTTGCATAATCTGCATGAGGAGAATTGATCTCCCTGCCTCTGTGACCACCATGTTGTTAGAGGCCTGACTGGTAATGAAATAGATGGAGCAGTTTAGCTTTGTCAATAGGCAACATCACATGGCAAGTTCATAAGGATCTATTTCTGAGTGTGGTTCATAGCGTTTGAGCTACAGTGCTTCAACTCTAAATATCATGAAGTGTTATACTGAAATAATTATTATCTTGGGCTTTGTTTAATCGCTGAGTGTTTGCATTTCTTTTTTATTTGATAAAAATCTGAAATAATCCGCCCTTTTTTGCGTGTAGCTCACTATATCTTCTATTTTCCCTACATTAACTTCTTCACAGAATTCATAAAGTTTAGTCATTTTTTGAAGCAATTGAAGGAAACATGTTGGACTATAGTTATGACTGCATTAGAAAAATCATTATTTTCTCTTCGTTGTGGTCTGATGATTACATTGTGCTTGCAGGCGTGTTGTTGTTTCATTTCAACATGTTGACAATATAATAGAAAGAACAATACAATGATGTTTTTTTTTTTTGTTGATGTGGCTTCTGTTCAAATTCCAGTGAAGTTACTGCCTATTGAGCTTTTTTACAGGTCCCATATGTTCGTCTAAATATATGAATGTGACTTCCTGATAACATTTTGACACCTGCTCTCTTTGTCGTTGACAGGCCCTTCTTCTGATGACCTAATGGAACCGAATTCACACGTAGTGCTTTTTTGGGTCCTGGTACTGTGCTGTGGCTCAGCTAACGGCAGTATCCTGTACCGCGTCCAGGAGGAGCAGCCTCCCAACACCCTTATTGGTAGCCTGGCAGCCGACCAGGGACTGCCTGACTCGGGTCACCTCTACAAGCTAGAGGTGGGTGCCCCATACCTCCGTGTCGATGGAAAGACGGGGGACATTTTCACCACAGAGATCCCCATAGACAGAGAGACCCTGAGGGACTGTCGAACGCTGGGTAAGGGTAAACCCTGCTACCTGGAATTTGAAGTATCAGTCACGGATCTGATACAAAATCAAAGCCCACGACTTATTGAAGGACGTATCGAGGTACAGGACATCAATGACAATACCCCACAGTTCCCCTCTTCTGTGCTCACCATCTCTGTCCCAGAGAACACGATCATGGGGGCGCTGTTCTCCATACCCTTAGCCACAGACAGGGACTCAGACAGGAATGGGGTAGCTGACTACGCGCTGACTGCCGGGCCAGATGCAGCTACCCTGTTTGGTTTACAAGTGGCCGACGACAGGGGAGGGAAGCTCCCACAGCTGATTGTCCTGGGCAACCTGGATCGTGAGTTAAAGGATTCCTATGACCTCACCATCAAGGCAGTGGATGGAGGAAACCCTCAGCGCTACAGCAGTGCTTTGCTTAGAGTCGTGGTCACAGATGCCAATGATAATGCCCCCAAGTTTGAAAAGTCCACGTATGAGGCAGAGGTTTCTGAAAATAGCCCAGTAGGGCACTCTGTATTGCAGGTAAGATCTGTTCAATAACACATTTTAAGTCATAATTTCCATCTGAAGTGCACAGTTGAACTGCAACCAATATTTATTCAAAGAACCTTGACGTACTGCTGTGAATTTTATGTTCAGCTGCTCAGAGACAGCAAATACAGGGCCGGGTCTAGGCAGGGGCAAGAGGGGGCCTGGCCCCCTCAAATAAATGTTGTGCCCCCTCAAACTAAATAGGGTTAGGGTTAGGGTTAGGCACAATGCCCCCTCAAGATTTGTGGCTGCCCCCTCATACATGCCTGTCTAGACCCGGCCCTGAGCAAATATCTGCCAATTTATCAAGATGATGTAGAAAAATATCATTTTGCACTTGGTTTATTCCCTTGATAAAGTTATAATGAATGAAAACAAACCAAATACACTTATTATTGTGTTGTTTTAAAAATACGTCTTTATTCAAAATATAACCATCAGGATTCTTGGCAAATAAGGCCCTGGTTGGTTATTGTTGCATCACATGTCTTCTTATGTGTAAATTTGATCCCCTCCAATTGCTCTAATGTGCATTTTTAATATGTGCATTAGGACATTATGCCTGTACAGGTAATTAAGCTGCTTATTGCATTTGTGTTGCTACTCTACTTGCAGATATATAGCTAGAGATAGACAATGCCAGAGTGTGGGAGTAAGATGCTCTTTGTAGGATTTGCTCTGCCTACCGCTGTGACATTGCACTGACTGTCATGAAAGAAAAAGCAGCCCTTATATTTCATCATGTTTTCATTTGCACATTTTCTCTGGGCCATAAAAGAAAGAAGAACAGGGGAAAATTCTCAGTGACATAACCATCTGAAGCAGATGGGAAGAGAAATAATCAAATATACCTAAATAATGATGTTAACATGCAATGCAATTAAAGGATCAAGGTTCATTGATTAATGTATTTATTCACTGGTCAATCGTTAGTCGAGAAACTCTTTCTCTGGCTTCCTTTTAATTATAGCACTAAATTGTTGCACATTATTCATGCCTTTAACCATGGAATTCCTTTAATTGCAGGTCAGAGCAAATGACTCGGACATGGGCCCTAATGGAGAAATTGAGTACACCCTTCATCAGGCGGTAGACCCAGTGCCGAAACTCTTGCGAATTGATCGGTCCACTGGTGTTATCTATGTCAAAGGTTCACTGGACAGGGAGGAAATCAGCAGCCTGTCCTTCTATGTGATGGCAAAGGATAAGGGTCCTCAACCTAAGAGCTCAAAGACATTTGTTACCATTGAGGTGACAGACCAAAATGACAACGCACCAGCTGTGGAGATCCGTGGGATTGGTCTTGTGACACACAGTGAGGGAGTGGCAAACATTTCCGAAGACATGCCAGTGGGAACAGCCGTAGCTTTGGTGCAAGTGTCTGACAACGATGAGGGAGAGAATGCTGTGGTAACTTGTGTGGTTGCAGGAGATGTGCCCTTCCAGCTTCGCCCTGCCAGCGACTCGTCCAGTGACAACAAGAGGAAGTATTTTCTACAGACCACCACTCCTCTCGACTACGAAAGGGTTAGGGATTACCGAGTCGAGATTGTGGCCGTGGACTCTGGAAATCCAGCGCTCTCAAGTACAAATTCATTGAAGGTGCAGGTGACTGACGTGAACGACAACTCTCCAATATTCTCCCCAACCTTGTTTGAGGTGAATTTTGCGGAAGAAAACCAACCAGGGGAAAAGGTATTGGATGTTATAGCATCGGATGCTGACAGCGGCATGAATGCTGAACTCCTCTATAATATAGTGGCTGACTCATCCATCAAAGGTCTCTTCGAGATTGACCCAAATACAGGTGAAGTCAGAGCCCGAAGCCCACTTGATCGTGAACATAAAGAAAGATATGAGTTCCGTGTCACAGCAGCAGACAAAGGTTCACCTGTTCATAAAGGATCAGCGACAGTTGTGATAAACGTCCTTGACCGCAACGACAATGATCCCAAGTTCATGCTCAGTGGCTACAGCTTTTCAGTTTTGGAAAACATGCCTCCCCTCAGTCCAGTTGGTATGGTGACAGTCTTGGACCAGGATAAAGGTGAGAATGCTCATGTTCAACTCTCTGTAGAGCCTGATGGAGGGAAGTTTGTCGTTCAAAATGGAACGGGCACCATTCTCTCAAGCATCTCATTCGACAGGGAGAAAGAAAGCAGCTACACCTTCCGTCTAAAAGCAGTGGACAGAGGAGAGCCACCCAGGTCTTCATATGTGGCTGTAACTATCAATGTACTGGATGAAAATGACAATGACCCTGTGGTTACTAAGCCCTCCAATTCCTCCTTCAGGCGTTTGTCTCCTCTGGCTTCCCCGGACAGCCATGTGGAAATAGTGGAAGCTGAAGATCTAGACAGTGGGCCTAACGCAGAACTGGTCTTCGGGATTGCTGGTGGAAACCCTTACCAGCTATTTCGCATCTCTCCTTCCAGTGGGGAGATCACTCTCGCAAAGGAGATGACCAGCAAACATGGTGGACTGCATCGCCTAGTGGTGCGAGTGAGTGATAGGGGCAAGCCTGCTCGTCACGCAACGGCCTTGGTCCACATCTATGTCAATGAAACCATTTCAAATGTCAGCTTAGTGGAGGCCCTAGTAGGACACAGTCTTTACACTCCACTGGACAGGGACATTGCTGGGGATCCTGACAGTGGCTTTGCAGCACAGCGTAGTAACATCTTATTTGGAAGCCTTGCTGGTGTGGCAGGCGTCGTCATGTTGATCTTGGTGGTGGTGTTCATTCGACACCGCATCCAGAGAGAAACTAAAAGTGGGTATCAGGCTGGCAAAAAAGAAACAAAGGACTTATATGCTCCCAAACAGGTACCAAAGAATACCAAAGGCAAACGAGGGAGGAAAGGAAAACCCCAAAAGTCCCCGAAACCACTTGGAGAAGACGAGGAAGTCAGCCTCCAAAAGAGTCTCAAGTTCAACCTTGATGGAGTCAATGATAGCCCCAGGATACACCTGCCCTTAACATATTCACCAGGAAGCCCAGACATAGGCAGGCACTACCGCTCCAACTCCCCTTTACCTTCCATCCAGCTGCAGGCCCAATCGCCCTCTGCCTCACAGAAGCATCAGGCTGTCCAGGACCTTCCTGCTGCCAACACCTTTGTAGGAACGGGAGGAGATGACAACTCTACCGGATCAGACCAGTACTCAGATTACAGCTACAAGACCAGCCAACCGAAGTACAACAACAAACAGGTAAAGTCATGCTTTCCATAATCTAACTGCTGCCTGAATGGTCTGTCAGAGGAGTGGATGGTTGATTTGTCAAATTGTTTCAGGGCATTGAAGGACAGTTTAATTTTAGATCCCCTAACACATGGTATTCTTTTGAGCTCTCATTTAGGACTGTGTTTTCAGCTCCAGTAGTAGTGCCATAATATACCGAAAAGAAAGTAGTTCAATACCACATAAAACGTGTTATTATTGTGCCTTCAGTCCAGATTGTAAAAGCATGAAATGATACTTAAACATTTAATGTGATGAGATGATGCAATAAGAAGATACAAAATGTCTTTCATCACCCAAGTTGTTTTAACATTAAAAAAATTACATTACCTTCCTCTTTTGTTGCTATCGTCACATTGGCAACACAAATATGCTCTGGGAATGATGTAGGGACTCATAGATTCGTTAGAGTATCAATTAATCACTTTAATGCAGTGACTTGCTGTCTTAGTATTAGATTAGCCTCCACTCTGGAGGGTGAAATTGGATTCACAAAAAGTTGCTCCAGGTATGTAATTCAAACCCAGATGGCACTTTTTTTTTTAGGTTGCTAGTGGAGTTGAGCAAAGTCCATTTCTCAGTGACTTATTTCTGCTCTTCTGCCTGACCTCTAGTGCTCTGATCTCTGCGGGTCACTTGGTCTTATCTCCCCACTCCTTATGCTCTTATCTCCTGTTATCTTAAGAACATTTGGCAAGGTTTGAATCGCCATGGAAACAGAAACATTAATAGACACACAGGGGATTACGAGCAGAAAAATTGTCTAGGGACAGGAAAGTAGTGTGTCTGTAGGTTTCTGTGTCATCTGCAAGTGTGTGAATGTGCGTCTTGGACTAAACAAATGTACATGTGTATTTTTGTGTGAGCAGGAGGATCAAGCAGACTACTATAATCCTTAAATAGTATAACATTCTGTATAGTACTACAACATATACGGATATCTTGATCGTGTCAGTTTATCAGGACAGATATACACAGTCTATTTCATTGCATCTCTTTTTTCAAAGTGATGACTCTACTCAATGTGAAAGATAAAAGGCCCGGTATATGTAGGAAGCAAAAACAATACAACACAATTTCTAAGTACCCCCAAATCCAAAGACTGCCTCCTACAGGGAAAAACCCTCTCAAACAAACACAGCACACCAATGATCAGCAGCATAACTTCACTGAGCAGTGACCATTACTAGGACAGATATTTGTAAATCACACACATAGGAACCAGCTCTATAAAAGCAATAGTCATGTTGCTACAGTTCTAATCAAAAGATATCACAGACAGTTTGTACTGAAAATGTGACCGTGATACATACAATTTATTTTAATTCACGACAAGTTGACAATGACATGGGCTTTCAAGATGTTCCCATAAATTACATTGCAGTGCCATCCAAACAAAACAGTTTGACAGTTTCTCTGCAGACACAATTTGCCACGCAAAAATTAACGAAATTAAACGCGGGAAAAAAATATGCCGCTGAGTTCTGAACGAGAGCAGGTGACACATTTTCTGTGGAGACAACTTCGGAGCCAGTCACACAGTTGGCTGGTTGGTAGTTTCAACAGATGCTCGCTGACAGCTGAGGTGATCACAGGCCTTTGTGGGTGGAGTCAGTTTGGAGAACAGTCACCACTGTCTCCTTGATGGACAACATAAGGGACAGAAATGACTACAAGCCACAGGGTGTGCCTGGGTATTTGTGCGTGTGTCGTGCCAATCTCCGTATACGAGTGTAGATTTGCAGCTTATTGTGAGAGTGTTAATTGTAACTGCGGCGCAGATGTAGGCACTCAGCGCTTGACATTGTTCTCGGCTCCTCAATATGAAAACATGAATGCGGATGAGACATGACTCGAATGATTGACAGGAATTGTAAAAACACGGACAGATGCTGAAGCTCATGTGACATACCTCAGCAGATGTTGTCTCATGTATAGCATCCCCTCTCACATCAGGAAGAACAGATTGACCAAAATATATAATTAAAGTAACTGCCAAGTGATGTGACAGATGTAGAGTGGTGCCCTTGCTTTAATTAACCGTGCTACTCACAACAATGGCTTTTCGTTGGGAATGTGGTCAGGTGTCTGGATTTGTGCAAAACTTCTGTATATTACGTCTGAAATTCAATTCAGCTTTGAGACAGATTGTGAGCCTATCAATGGTAATGAGCTTCGTTTAGTTAAACTGAGATTACAACACGGTTTCGAAAGGATTTGAAGAGTCGTACCACAAACACAATTTAGCTCTGTAACGATATGCAGTATTATCAGTCATTTGCTCCCACGCCCTTTGGGCTTTAATTAAACACAGTTCACTTATGAACACCACTCTACTGTTGGGTGAAGTCTGTGTCACTGTTTGATAAACTAAAGCAAGTTGATCTAGAAACTGTAACAGGACCACTTTGAGCTTTAGATATTTGAGGTGATGGCATGTCTAAAACATGATGATGTTCTTTTACAGAATTAGCAGGTATATACTAGAAAAAAACACTTCTTTCCCATTGCCACGAGAAGAGTTGGCTCCTCTGTCTTTTTCCCCCGGTGCGTCATATTCACCGTCACAAATGCAACAGAAATTGAGGCGCTCTCTCACCTCGCTGTCTTGCCAAAGTCACACGTTCACCCGGGTGTCTCATTTCCATCATCATGCCAATTGGAGCTGGAGCTGATCAAAAACCTGTGTCTATCTCTGAGTCATTTGACCCAGGAGGAAATACGATTTGAATCCATTCCCATTGCAGACAAAAGCCCAATGTCCGTGGATGTTGTTAGGTTTTTTGACCAGTGGAAAAGGAACTTAAAGATTCAGTGTGTGCGATTTAGTTGAAAGGAATCTACAGGCATGTGTTGAGTATAAAATACTACAAGGTGATTTTTTCACGAGTGTGTTTCATCTAAATTCTACAAATTGTTGTTTTCTTTACCCATGAATGGGCCCTTTATATTTAGATACTTTATATTAACATCAGGTGCGGGTCCTCTCTACGGGGGCCGCCATTTTTTTAACAGTAGCCCAAACTGAGCTACCAGAGGTTATCGTTCATGTTGGAAGGGGATGATGAGGTGAGGGGGTCTCAGCTACAACATGCAACTTCACCACTAGATTTCATTTAAAAACACTGAAACTTTAAGAGTTAAGGTTACAAGTAGTTTTAGGTTATGGTTGGAGTTTGATGTTTCGTCATGCAGGCTCAGTTAGCGCCTCAGGACCAGGGAAAGCATCATTCCAGGGCTCACAAGATCCATAAGGAGGCCATACATGACGACATGTTTGCAGTAGATTGTGTTATCTGTCAGGGGTGTATAAATTATATTTCAACATAAACAAGAGAGCAGTCTTACACATGCATTATTATGGGTGGGGCACAGAGCTCTAATATTTATTTGGATTTAGCCCTGTTGGCTGCACCACCTTCACTTTGGACTAACTTTACAGTCATCAGTTGCTGCTACATTGACCCAAATTCACTCACTCTTTTTAAATCTTGCATTAAAACCCACCTGTTTAGGCAGGCATATAACTTTTAATGTGCTCTGCTTTGTGCATTTTTAAATTTTTAATTAAATGTATTGTTGACTGTTGTACGGCGACCTTGAGTATCCTGAAAGGCGCCTTATAAATAAAATGTATTATTATTATTATTATCAGTTGATTTGTAGAAGTTTACATTTACATTTTATAGAAAAGTCTACGTTTATTTATGTTAGCCATGAGAACAACTCGGGGGTGGATAGTGGAGGGTTTAAATGCTCTTCAGTGAAGAATGGCTTGTTGAGAATGCCAAACCCCTACAGATGTTGTAGATGTCCTAATTAGATTGCGGTATTATCTCAGCACTTGCCAGCTATATGTGTGAAGCCATATTTGTTTTGTTTTCTACACAAGGAGATAGCACTGTTATCAATTCAGAGACATTTTCATCTTCTCCCAAGACTCGGAAGAGAAATTTGCAGCTCTCTAATTGCTTTAGATTAACCCACTTTGGCACAGAATTCCTGAAATGCAGTATCTGGGATATTGCATATTATGGAATCTAAACACAGCTGGAGGAAGTAGGGCAAAAAATATCCATTGCTTCACAGCAAATATTATATATTATTATGTTATTATTTTTTTGCAATATAAAATAGAAATTATGCCAGAAACAGACTTGAAAATCCAAATGCCGAACCACAGCTGTAACCGAGGCTTGTCATATATAGATTGTCTTGAACCAATGAAATTCAGCACCATGGACAGAGCTTTCTGCTGCCAACTGTTCCACAGCCTCTGTGCAGATGGAGAAAGATGATAGGCCCGAGCGAGGCTGATATAAATGGACTCCTTTTCATTCCGGTCCTTTGTCAACACCCTTTAAATGATACCACAAACACATTTGAATATGTGAAATGCTTTTTTAATTAAATTCAATTAAATTCAATTAGATTTATAAAGAGCAGTATTAACTGGTAGTTTATCATTTGTTTTCTTCTATTACCGATAAGATAACCATTTTTGGCAAGAACAAAAATAAGCCTTAGCAAGTGCAAATGTATTATCGTACAAAGCCAAAATATTTCTATAATAGATTTAACAAACCCGATGAACCCACTGGTGATACAAGGGCTTTAGCATCCATGTGCTGAATTGAAGTCCTTACAATTGCTTTCACACTGCTTGCACCTGTTTGGGTAGTATTGTAATTAAAGTGGGGACATTGGGAATTTTCCTCAGGGTCTTGGCAAGTTACACTATCCTCTGGTGTATGTCACAATTTTGTCGTTGAGCCTGGGTAGGCAATTACAAGCAGCAAAATGTGCATATTTCAAAGGAATTATTGTCCATGTGGCAATAGCCTGCACAGTTAAAATGCATGATGCACAGCATGTCATGTGCGTGTGGAGAATCTGAGTTGACATTGCAGATGTTGTTCCTGAATTATGATTAAAAAATAACTCTATATTATAATATATTTATATAAACTAAAAACATGCACGAACATTTACTCATTCAAAATTGGTGTGATGGAGTCATTGTAGAAATACATGAGTTGTTTGTTCATTTAAACTCGTATGTTGTTTAGTTAAATCATAGATAGAGTCCTAATTGAAGATGAATGTCTTACCACGTTGTCAAGCTGCTACTGCTGCACCGTTGTATCTAGGCATGACAAAGTGAGCTTTACTTATTTCAAACCAGAAAGGTATAGGTCTGTGCACCCTTCCAACATTATCTTTCTAGGTTTGCTCCTTGTTTACTTCACTACCCTTGTCAGTTTCGAACGTGTGATATTTTCATGATGGTTGCTGGAGAAACCAGTGACTTACATAAGCCATTAGAGGTGTTAATTAGCCCTGTTGGGTCTAAGAGCTGGCACCTTTCTTTCACACCTCACTTCCTCAAAATATTACATTGGATGGAAACAAAGACGGAGCTAGCGGTGAGGACCACTCCTGTGTTACACAGAAATTACGACTTGAAAGTCTTGTGCATCCACACTTCAAAATCCATTTTTGAATCCAAAATGTTGTCCCCCGTGGGCTGTTTGTCTATCGCCCTTCCAGTGCGCGGTTATCTAAAAGCAGTCCGGTGGATTCTCCGAGCAGGAAAGTGGGAATGGTGAATCAGTGCTAGACCTAATTAACCTGTTTCTTTGTTAAGCAAGGCCCACACTTTGTGAACTTTAGGCATCCCTTAGAGCTGGGATTAACCCAATTTAGGCCAATACTGCTGTTTGAACTAAGTAGAGGTGTATTACAGACGAGGCCGGAGGCATGATTTGCATTTGTTCTACAAGACTGTGACACATTATTCTCTGTTCCGGGTACTCACGACCCGGAAAATCCTCAAAAAAATAATCATAAATATGTCATCTGCATTTCAGCGGATAGTTCAGAGAGTAAGGAGTGCAGTCGACTTATTCCCCCTATCTTTTCCCATCTCAGTTGCCAATCTGCCTTCTAGTATTTTCTACAAACAGGCGCGACACACACAGACATACACAGCTCTTTGTGCACCACCTATTTGCCCTGGTTGATTACCCAGAAAAAGAAGGCTGGGAGGAGAGTGAGGTGAAAGGTATTGTTGATGCAGGAATAATATGTTTTTTGCACTATTTTATGGAATAAAAACATGATATAAAACATGTGTATTTGTGAGCTCCAAATTATGGGTTTATATTTTTTGGGGTGGAAATACACATAGGCTCACGACTGTCAATGCTTATGCAAACATGATTCTGTTTTTGTCTTGTTCTCACACAAAGGCTATCTGCTGGAGGAGACCACTCCGGCTGGGTCAGGGGCTAGCGGCATCCAGATTGCTGCATTAGTCCAGACCAAAAGGATGGACGCAAAGGGCTAGTCAGAGTGGAACACAGGAGAAGGAGGGTGGGGTTGGAGGAGTGGATTGGTTAGCATTCAAGTCTCGTGTTAGTTTATCAAGTATATTTTAAGAGTTCATATATCAAATCCGCCCAAACAAAATGCAGTTTTATGAAAAATTTGATTGAAGATTCATTGCATGAGTCATGTAATTTAGTTTTTGATCATATTTGAAGAAAAAGATAATATTTTAGCTTTGATGAGGTGACCATACTGACCCAGAAACAAGCACTGAAAGAGCAGAAGCCAGGGATGAATATATGGTACTTTGATCCAGACCTGATTGAACCAAGCCATGGCCGGATCAAACAAAGCCATATAGATGATAAGAGTAGATTCTCGGCAGGAAAAGCTCTCTTAGGTTTGAGTAAATTTTAATTTGAATGCATGCACTATAGCAGGAAGCACAGACCTATAATGTGCACAGTGGACATTATAGCGATTCATACCTCATTTCCCTTTTTCCCCCCTCTTTCGGCTATAGGAGTGCAGTGAGGCCAGATCATGCTGTCACGTTCAAGTAATCGAAAGCTGGAGGCAAATACAGACAACAATGAGTAAAGTAATTTCATTACCTGCAACAGGAAGAGCGTGTCAGTCAAACACAGCAGAACTGGCAGACAGGCAGGATATCAATACCTGGTAGGCAGGCAAGTTGCAGGAGTAAAGGGCAAATCATGGAGATTTTTTGGAAGGTACTGCATCAGACAGATATATAACAAGAGGAGCAGGTGAAATGCAGAACAGAAGAGGAACCTGGCGGTGAGCAGTCCTACAAATACTCAGACTAATAGGTGATGAGCTCAGACGACAGGTGATACGATGAGGTAAAGCAAACAGAGGAGAAAGGAGAGAGGCAGTAATATTCCTGAAAACCCGAGACAAGGCGTAGCTGAGGCTGTGTCTGGAATATGACTGTGGGACGCTGAAGGGAAAAGGGAGGAATGCTGCGAGGAAGGCGCTAGGACGCTCACTACTCTCCTGCCTTTAAATACTGAGTGCTTCTAATTTAATTTTGCTTAGGATGGCTGAGCAGCAATACCGACCTGGCAATTTCCCTTCTCTTCCTCGGGACAATAAATGAATTATAGCATAATGAAGTATTTGTTCACATCCTGAAATGATTCCTTGCATAGAAGTGATATCAGGAAGTTTCACACCAGATAGATGCAAAAAGAATCTGAAAAAGTTGAACAATCTATCAAAAGGCGAGACACTAAAAGCAGCTGCTCTCCTCTGACAAGCGACTCCCTCTTGTTGTTCATCGTGACAACTATCTGATACTAAATTTGGGCATTATTGACAGACTACAAACATTGTTTAATCACCGGCAATCAGATATTTACTGAAATAAAATGACCACATGCTGGCATTTGACGACACCCATGTTATTTCGGAGGCTTTCAAAATGAGGTATCTGTCATTTATCCAGAAATCTCAGGTCTCGCTGATATCAAGAGGGAAAAGGGAGAAAATCTTTTGACACTCAACCAAGCTGGATGCCTGTTTTGATTCGGTGTCAACCTGTCACTAGCAACTAATCCACCGCAGTGTTGGCTTCAGGAAGAAGCACAACAGGAAAGACAAAGAGACCCTGGAAGTGAACGCAGTAATCGAGCAGTGTCAAGTGTATTATCTTTCATTGTCGGTTTTATCGTATCACCCAGGAAGACAGCTGAGATGGGTTTGGATATTTTTTTAATCTTAAAATCAAGATCAGGTGGGTATTAAAGTCTTAATAAGAGATATAGATTGTAAGTATTGTGAGTATTATTATCAAAGGTTTTTGTATTTTGGTGTTACCTGCGGACAAATACCTCATAAATCTGTGAGTTTTGTTTCGCAAAGTTTGCCACACATAGCAACAAACGCTCAAGTGCAACATTTATTGAGGATTTCAAATATACTCTATGTAGTTTCATATTTTGGATTTAGTTCACCCCCCGAAAATGAAGGCTCTGTCCCTGACCCATGTGATGGAGCTGGTGTTATAGCTCCAGAAGCTGAACAGGTAGGCATGTGTAGTGGACACTTTACAGACACAATTCACCAAAGCCTGTTTGGTGTGGATTTCATATAGGGTTCAGTTGGTGGAACATTCTGAGTTACCTGTTCCTTTAAGGAGAAGCAGGGTTACTATGGTAACAGCAGTACCAGGAAGGGTTAGAAGCGGATGTTTTGAAAACACCAAGTAGTTCTGTTGTCTGTGAAAAAAGTTAAGTGTGAGTTATGCTCTCAGGGGTGTGAGGCAAACAAGACGGTTTCTCAATAGTTCATTACTTTGACTCCCAAAGTGCTGATCTTGGTTTATTATGGACGTTTCCGGAGACAGACATTGTGACAAACCCAGTTTCTTTCAAACTCCCTGAGTTTCTGGAGACATAAGCGTCGTTCTGATTTTCTCAATCAAAAGTGCAGTTTGTGCTCATACATTGTGGCCGATTACACAAGGTATTATTATGTGGCCTCGCAGCCCTCAGTAGCTCTAGAACGGGCAGAATGATGAGAGTAGTAATATATATATATACAGTAGATGTTAATATTCATTTTATATTCATAGCCACTGACCAGTATAATAGCAAAACAACTGTTTGTATTGCAAAGGCACCATTTCCTTCCATGAGAGATAATGGGTGTAACATTCTAAATTAGTTCTGGGTAAAACCTGAGACACAAGATAACACTGCAACAGACACAAAGTGGATCGTATCTAAACCTCCTGATTCAAGCTAATGAAGTTTATATAACCATTAAATACTGATCGGGTTTTTTTAATTATATTTTTTATAATAAATTGACTGTAGATGTCTAGTAAGCTATAGTCCTAAAAAATACTTAAACTCTACTCCCTCTTATCTTCTGTGGTGCGTCTGCTCATTGCCCATTAAAAACCCTGAACTAGGCAGGTGGAGATAAAGAGGCCAAAAATATTCGCATGACATCCCTAGACATCCTTTGAAGTATCTTGCCAGGGCGGAGAGGATGTGCGTTACCTTGAGTTACAGTCGACTGAGACGGATGTCAGACGCGCGATCTGGCTCCGTGCGGAATAAAAGATGGCACAGCTCAATAATCAAGGCTTATGCGGGAAACGCTGGATGCACACGTCGCCCGCGATGCTCAGCACATTTACAACGTCCTGGCACCTTCCACGTAGCCCCTCTGATGCTGTCTTGTTTCATGTGCAGTGGACCGCGGACATATCAGGAAACATCCTAATTATTCTGAAGCCAGTCGACACAGATTCTTTAAGTAAAACCCATTTGATGCATGCGATGCTCATTAGTATGAAGTTTTCTGGTTCAGGAGCAGCAAACCCAACGGAAGTGCCAGACTTATTGGCAGGCTCCAGGTAGCTGAGGAGGAGAGGATTAAATATTGACTGAGCCAAAAGTCAGAATGCGTGGATCAAGTCATGAAGTTGGACATGCTTGGTTTTTCATGTATTCAGCACCTCAAGTGCACAGCTGGCGGGAGGTTGCTTCACACAGGGTTAGAGTGAACAACTTCTAATTGGTCTTGCATGCAAAAGTTATCCAATTACTACATAATTTATCAAAATTACCATAGGAATAACATATGCCACTGATTTACTAAAATTACTGAACTGAAAAGCATATACAGTATATATACATTATAATATAAGGTCTTACTTACTTTGTTCCGATACCTATTTTCTCTAATTGTGTCTGTTATTGGAGAAACTATAATATATACTGTATAACATTTACTAAACTTACATACATTGGTTTGAATGCGTGTTGAAGAGAAATATATTGTTGTCACTTTAGCGCACAGTTAATATTAAAATGTTACCTCCTATGGGCACCAGTGAAGTATTGAGTAAAAAATGTCCCAGTAAAGGAGCCTTAAACCGGAGGTATGATCAACATGGGGAGGCCAACAGAGACAGCACAGAGGCAAATTACTTCAATTAGCAGACTTGGCCTAATGTGCGAAGCATTCTTTGAACTAGGACACAGGGATTGATTTCATTTGCACCTCACTCTCAGAGTGAACGATCAGAGCTGGTCCTCTGAGACTGGTTTGTCCAATCTCTCATGTCTTGGTGTAGCTGGGCTGACGTGTGTAGAGAATGTGATAAGACTGTGCAGGAAGGAGTAGTGAACTATCAATATGTAATGAAATATATAAATATATATATTTATAGGTCCACTGTGATCTCAGGTTTTTCCCAGTAAAAGGCTTAAATCTGTCCTCTGCAGAGACTAGGGGAATTTGTCTTTCTTTGATTTTTGCAAGACATCAACAAATCTTAGTAAATGTACCAGCAAAGTTTGACACCAGTGGTCTTGCTGTTGAAGTTGATGCATGGGGACATTAACATAGTGTGAAACCCTTTGTATTGGTATTAAACGCCATTAGTATGCCAACAACTCAGCAGCAGGCTGATAGCGACTGTCTCCAAGATTTTAAAGCGATAATGACAACTTTTCATGAATAGCGCCCGATTCATCATATGCACTTTTAATTTAATAGTTATACATGAAACGTATTTTAATAATGTGATCATGTATTGATCTAATCTTAAAAAAAAGACCCATGCCGAAAGTCCTCCTGATGAATGGCCAGAAGTTTCTGCGCGGCTAGCCCCTGACTGCCGGCCACGGGTCCTCTTGATGTCATCAAAATGCCCAGCAATGCTGACTGGCCCTTTGATGTAGAGGGAAAATAATTAAAGTGTTGCTAGTGATCTATATACGTATTAAAAAGTGATGGTCTCTGCCTATCGATCAAGTCTGATGAAATGTCTGATGAAAAGCCCACGGTTCAGAATGATCCGCTCTCATTTTTTTCCCCTAGGGCTCAAATGTATGCGTTTGGCACATGGTCAGATTCCGTTTTTTTATATAAAAAATAAAATAAAATGAGTAACTCCTTAAAGTAAAGCTGTGTCGAGGCTCAGCTCCATGATGGCATTGCCGTTAGCTGAGATATTATATCTCCACACATCCCAGCCTTCTTACCTTCTGCCAGGCAGATTAGTGCTTTTATCAATAAGCAGCTTAGCACCAAAGTGTCCCTCAATAATATGCCATGGTATTTTTTTTTCTCCTGCTGCTTTAACTCCTGGGCTTCTCTCTTCCTGTATTTTGCTCTTACTCATTCCCATAACCTCACATTTCCCTATTTCCACTCACTGAAATTCTCCACTTTCTTTAATTATATTAACCTCTGACTTGGAGAAACACTGATACGTTATGCATTCTCCTCCTCGGGTCAATTCAGGAACCTAGACAGGGCCCAGGAGGACCAGGGAGCACTATCCCCTTTAGACATACTACCCCATTAGAATCCGGCAGTGCACCATAAAACCCATTAAGGTCCATTAGGGAAGTGCTCTGGCCCGCAAACACCTTTAAAATCAGCAAGCAACAAAGGTGCACTGTTACAGATGGTGTAAAACTTATTTGATTGGTCACTGAATTGCCATTTCTATCCCTGAGGACGTTCGTTCGGAGCTCTTGGTCGGATATGATTACAGAACAAGCAGTTTTTCAAGCGTTTCTGCCTCAAATTTTCGGACGTGTAATCGCGATAAGTCACATGTTCGTAAATCATATTCATCCCTGACAGCTGTTTTACAAATACAGTAGGGTCATTCCATAATTTTTTTCTGCTCGGCAGACCAACGCATAATGCACATTACCCCAATAAATATGAATTAGCATGAGCATTATTGAGCCAAAACAGGTCCCCACTGAGATTGTACTCTGCCTGAACAGGCTCTTTCGCCCTCCCTCGGTCGGAACAATTGCATACAGCTGTGCGGCTTCAGCATACTGCTTCTCATGTGATTAGAGCGCCGCTTATTACGCTTGATGAGCCTGACCCAAATCTTCCCGAGGCAGACACATTTCTCATAGTGAGTTTGAAATTTCTAAATCCTAGATCAAGTCAAAGGTGAATCCCTGACTTGGCCGTAAATTGCTATTTCTGGTGCGTTGCAGTGGGGAACATCCACCAATGTTGGTCTTTAGGAGGATTTCTTCGTGACATTTAATAAACATTGTTAAAACGGCTACCAGTGTATGTGTATAGTGAGTTTCAAGGCAGTACGATGTGTCACATTCTCTTATTAAACCAAAAGTTTGCCTCGCTCCATTTTGGAGCGTTGCCGAATAAATGGCAATTAATTAGCGTCTCTTTTGACAAACTGTTGTGGGGCTATGATTAATTTCATGTATTCAATTTTTCTACAACAAACACACTCACAATCCACATTTTCTTTTCTTGAGTCATACTGTTGAAACGTAATTATTTCAAAAGGACTAGAGTATATATCTTTTTTTAATTATACTTTATATACACATTACAGGACTATATAACTGATTCTTCTGCAATGGAAATGCAATTCACTTCAAGTGCTTCAGTTTTCCTTTGCATGACTGCTGCTCTGAAAAGAGCTGTGAACTTGTCCTGTAGGACTACGCTCTATGTGCTTCAGGGACAAAGACATTTAAGATTTTCTAATGTTTTCCCCTAAAGAGTTATACGGCAAAACGATCCATTCATAAGCCTGTAACAGAAAGAATATGTAGTTTAAGTGTGAGAAATCTAATGTATTCAGTCTTCAAATGAAAAAAAAAAAAAGAGAGGTGAACTTTGAAAGAATGGAAATCACTTGAAAAACGTTGCCTTAAGTGTTCCACTCTGCAATTTACTCTTTCCCATTACAAGTGGTTGTGCTCTCTTCATTCCTCTGGTATATTTTATTATTTTATCTCTGTCTCCTCTTTACATCAGTAATGTCTCTTACCGTGTCATTTGCAGACAGATAATGTAACTTGTGAACCTTTTAATTGCTTGAATATCCCAGTCAAGAAAAAAAAATTATGTAATTGAATGTGCAACATTGCATATCTGGGAATTGACAAAAGCCTCTTTTATGCGTCAGTAAGTTATGAGCAAAAAATCAATCAGCTTATAGGCAAAAATTCACTGTGATATGGTCCTGGACCTAGCAATCAAAGTAAGATGTTGGAACAGAATAAAAGTCTATTTTACGGGTGACGACCAGTTTGACTGTACCAATATCCAACCCAAACAGAAAAGTGTTTTTTTGCCGTCAATGAGCTGTTGAATGAATCGTAAACCAGTGAAAGCCAGATGAGCGTGGCTGAAAACACAGTTATGTCACCGTGCCTTCTACATTTCTGACTAGAGACGTCTTAACAAAAAGGGAGAAAAGATAGAGGAAGTAAAAGGAAATATTCACAAGGAAATAATCTCATTAATTTTGACGTTCTTAACATTTTAAATGTTGCATCCGAGTAGTTTCAATATAATCTCTCACTTTATTAGTGGCAGTGCTGAGATTTGGATTAGCAGCCATGACATTGTGCGACTATTACTGTTCTGTCAAATTTCCATTTAGCTGCAGAATGTTTTGACATGGCCGGCTCTTTCCACAGCTATTCAGCAATTAGGCTCAGTTCATTTCACATTTAGATACAACTGCACTATCCTTGAATAAATTGTATTACTCTTAAACTTGTAAAAAGGTTTCAGAGCTGTTGTGTTTACACGATTACATGATAACAGACTACTCACCTGTAAAAAAATTAAAGGACCATGTAGCTAGTCTAGGTGTTATTATCAGCTATTTTCCTGAGAGTTAATCCAACAGAGAACACCTAGTTGATCGTTTGATGTATGGGTGACCAGATAAAAAGCATTAATAAGATAGTTTTGTATTCTTTGGGTCAACATAACTATGTTTTTGCTCCAGCTAATGTAGGCTAAGCATCTAATAAAGATTATTTTTGGTTTACTTAGCTAAACATTAGGCTATTAAGCCAAATCTAACACAGTCCACCTTCCACCTAATTTGCCTGCAACCTTACAACCCAACCTTGTTTGTTGTACATATAAAGGTGAGAATATTTGTATTTTCCTCGTTTAAGTGTGTTTTGTTTCAGGTTCCTGAGGGCGATAGAAAAAGAGTCCTGTGGCTCCACACGACCCTGCAGTGCCGTCTTGTGAGGCAGGGTGTGAGAGTCTTCAACTGGCTTATAGGCCTGTTCTGTCTGGGCTGCTGGTTTATCCTTTGATGTAGGCGCTTGAGGTTCCCTTCCTTTTGGGATTTCCTCGGCATGACAGCTGAACACCTCTACCGTTACCCGGCTGACATCTCCTAGATGTGTTGCATCAGTATCTAATAACAAGAAGGGTATTTTGCTTGGTTTGTCGAGGGCTTAGGTGCTGTCTGGGTTCCGGGGGGGGTTGGTGGTAGGTGAAGTTTTTTTTTTTTGTGGAATATGTGGAAATACACACAGTGTATAATTATTCTCCGTTTATAGAAATTTAACTTCTCGGGAAAAACTTCTGACTAGCTGAATAGTCACAAGAGGACCAACAACCCCTGTCATGTCCTATAGCTAAATTGAAATTGGATAAGATGGGGAAAATTAAAGAATGATGTTTAAATCAGAGCAGAGTGAAATATATGGCTAATATGACCTCTCTAGTAAAACTAGAGAGGTCCTAAGAGGTTTTGGTTGGTGTTTGGATTTTTTTTGGTCGGTTGCAAAACTAGCCTGTTACCTAACAGCACCTTTCGGCTACTATATGTGAGAGAAACAAACGATACTCTCAATTGCATTTTGAAGTTAGCTACGTTAGCAATGTCTTGTAACATAGGCTATGCTAGCTGTTTTCCCTCTCTCTGCCAGCTGCCAAGAATTATTCCTAAATAAAAGTTTGAGCTTGATTTATTGTTTGTTGGGCGTCAGCTTCCTGAGGGCTTGCAAATTGCTCATCCGAGTCAATGGTTACAACTGCCATCTCGAGACGACAAAATGGAGAAATGTCCAATCAGCTGTTTGATTAGCTTGGCGATGAGCATCTGTCACACAAGCACTTGTCCAATGATTGTTGATTAGCACTTTATTCCCGTTGCCAGCTTTCCTTTTTTCCGTTTTAAATCAAGCCACCTCTTAGTTTTTTTTCTCCAGCACAAAGAACTCTCACAATAATTTCTACCCTCCCCATTCAGCATACAGGGCCTCAACAGAAACACGTTTGCATAGCACAATGCCCTCTGACAAATTTGAGTAAACCCCTGCGTTTTTGTTATACTGTGGCTGCAGCAATCTCAGTCTATTCTATACGTGAAATATACATAGCAATGTGGTTTGGGTAGAAAATAAAAGATAATGAGAGATGAGGGAATCATCCATCAACTATGTGGATGCACGATGAAAAGTGCACAACAAATAAAGGAAATGGGCGGGGGGGATAATATGGTGAAGGAAAGAAAATAATTAACAATCCGGCTGTCGTGAGGCGAGCTGGCTTGGCAGGAAAAACAGTTGCAGACAATGAGAAGAAAGACTTGAAAGTAAGAAATAGCATCCGCACGGAAACCATTCTTAACGTTCGGAAACTTGCTTGTCAGATAACTGCAAAAGCGGCAGAAACATCTCGCAGTTCGGTGCAGTAATTGCAGACTTACCTACGCACAGCGCACAGACAATTCAGGTTTATTACGCCCGGTGAAGGATGCGCAGACACATTACCCTCAAGGGACTCAACATGCAATACAGTTGCCAACTACTCCACACATCCTGAGCCAAGGAACGTGTTCTTTAACCTCCAACTGATAGATTTTTTAGTGAGGAAGCAACACCACAGTAGTCATTACAGGGCCCACGTTTTGGGTAGACACCAAGCCAATACAAGTTTGTTGAATTCTGCCTGTGATGCATCCAGGAGTGCTGTATCAGCATGCTGCCTCTGCCTCTTTGCAGGAGGTACATAGAGAGAAGAAAGAGGGGCCATGGTCCAGCTGAGCTATAGGCAACTATCTTGAATTTGTATCGTGAGTAGAAGTCAAACATTCGTCTTGTCGTTTCAACCCAAGGTTTGTAAATGCTACAATTGCGCGGATACACTTCCCGGCTTATAAATGTAGCTTCTGGGCAAAATGCTAATATCATTCAGGCATCTATCCAAAGGAGATGCTTTTACTGCAGGCTATAAGCTGCTACTGTTACTGGGCCATACATTCGATTAAGTTCAGTGAGCATGTCCATGCAGGCAGACGAAATTGTGTGTGCGGAGAGTGCACCGTGGCTCGGGTTGCATCCTCATCTCCGGCGATAGGGGAGAGGGCAGGTGCTAGCAGAGGTTGGAGGATAGATGGTGATGGGTGGTTGGCTTAAGAATGGGGAGGATCGGGGGCTGGGTTGTGGGCCAAATCTGGTCCTCGCAGTTATGAAGGAGAAGCAAACTGATCTGACAGTGACAAATGAACCGTCTCCTCTTCCCCAACTGCCAGTGTTCTGCCTCTCAACCTCCTTCCTCACCCTCTGTCTCTTCCCTATTCCCCACCATTTTCTTCCTTAGTGCCCTCCACCCTTATCTCCTTCATTCTCACCTAGCAACCTCTTCTACTGTCTCACTTTCCCTTGTCCTACATATTTAGCTTTTCCTTTTGTTCTTCCTGCAACGCCCTTTACTTCTCTGCCTCCCACCATTAGCTTCCCAATTCTCTCTTTCCTTCTGTAGCTTAAGAAGTCTTGCTGGTGTTCTGCATCTGAAGAGGTTCCTGCTGCATTTTCTAATATAGTTCTTAGAGTAGATCAGTAAGTCCATTTCTGATTCTAGTGGACAATAATTACTTCTCTGCTTCTGTTTCATGTCACCGATGTGACTAACATGGCATTTAAATGCTATAAATTGCCGCGGATGTATCAAAACTTTATTGCGTTTGAGTGGACTTGTCATAGCCGGGTGCCATTAAGCAGCAGACACTGAAGTAGCACAGAGGATGAAGGCATAGCTCAGCAGTGATTATTGTTGAGGTTTAATGACTGCCTTGCTCCTGTAAAAGACCTTCTGGGGTGCTGAAATGAGATGCCAAGTAGAGAACACAATTAATTGCTTGGCTTGCTTTTGTCCCTGCCCCATCCCCCTGTGTATTTGACTGAAACCTGATAAGATAAGGGCTTAGGGCCACCCTAATACCTTAAGTGACATGTCTATGACTATGTTACATATATTGTGGGTGCTTTGTTTGCTCTAAGTCTTTCATGTGTTGGTATTGGCCATGCCCGAGGAAAATTCTAATGCCTTGCAGGTAGATTTGCAGGGGTATCATGATTTCACTGTATATGGTATGACAATTTAAGGTTATTATGTCATACTTGTTCGCCAATTGGTAGTGGGTAAAAAAGGCAACAGAATGTCTGTGCGTGGACATCTCGTTACCTCCTCAGCTGCATGCACACACACACCTGCAGCAGAGGACATGGCAGAGAGAGGAAATCACCAATCTTTATTCCATGAAAAATATGTTAAAACCAGCAATGTGGGATTATTCTCGATATCCCCAACAAAATGGTTGTCCCTGCAGAACGGATATCCAGTTTGCAAAAAGTGCAGTGACTGTCAAAGCAGGATAGGCATCGGATATAACTCTCATCTCTGCGATGATAAAAAAAAAAACGTGTTAACATTTAGTCAGTCTCACTTAATGCACTATTGCATTATTTTCAACGTCACACCTCGTGATGTAATGTAGAGTGTGTCCGTCACCTCTGACGCACAGACAGACACACACTGACCTCGGTCTGACCTCATCAAGAAACACTGTAAACTCCGTGGACTCAAGGGCTTGACATAAGTGAGAATGTTTGAGAGTTGAAAAGTTCAGAGGCCCATTTGTCACTATTTTCAGAATTAATACAAACCAGACAAACAATAAATGAACAAAGGAAATAATCCACAATTTAATCCATATTCAAAATAACCATTAGTTGCAGTTGGATACTAAAGACTTAAATTTAATGTCAAGCAATGTAAGCAGTAAACTCCTTAGCATGAGTTATAATAATATATTAATATAATAGTGTGACTGTCACAGAAGATACAGTGCCACTTGCTGTTGTTTTCAAATAGACAGAATTACTGAGAGCACAACAGACACTAAATGCAAATAGCAGGACTATGTGCGTGTGCACAGTCCTATAACAATACTATTATAATATGACTGGTTGGGTTGTGTGTGTTTTTTTCTGCTTTCCTGCTCAGTGGCCAGCATAAATTTGATTTTATGTATGTTGATGTAGGAAGGAGCGGGCAAAATAATAGCAGGATAAATGTATGATATATGTTGTGTCCTTGTGCAGCCTTCGGTGACAGATTATTTATCTGCGGATAATCGAAAGGAACACATAGGCCAATTTGTCCACATCAAAAACATGCTCAAGTGCCGAATTGACATGCATCATTCAGTAAAAATTCAGTCAGTGATGTCTGAGAAATCGTTTGGGATGCTTGGAGGAATGACTGAATGAATAGTGCAGCGCTCCGCCTTAAGCTAATCAGTGTAATTTTTTGAAAACACAAAAAGCCAGCAGAGACCTGCCTAATTCCCTGAGGTTTTGTCAATAGCCGATCAGCATTAAAGCAGCAGGTCTTCTACACTACGATAAGACTCGCACTATCAATTAGGAATTTCTCCCACAGGCGAGCTGATACTACACCCAGAACACAGCTGCCCCACGTCTATGACAGTAAGTCAGTATGATTTTCATGCTGCATCTGACCGCTGAGGCTCAAATCCTGGTTAAGTGTCCATCTGGGTTTTCTGCTTAGACACATTTTCATCATGATTACAGCAGACTCAAATTCATACCAAGGAGCTGCTGGAAATGTCACGACCATATACACAGTTAAATGGTGGAGTAAACACATTCTGTGAAGAAAAGCCACAGCACACACTCTTGTTTATGAGCATTAAAAATGCATTGGTGTTCTAAATCATTATAATGCAAATTCTGAGTCTGTTAAGCAGCAGTACCCTGCACACATTAGATGAGTGCAAATCCATCAGGCAGAGCAGAAAAAAAAACTGTGTACCGAATGTAATTGGAATAACAAATAGTGGGCTATATTATTCAACATATGGTCAATACCATACAGATTGGAGTCAGGGTAGAAAAAAGCAAAATGTGCATGTTTGCGACACCATTTCCTTTGGGTAGGCACAATGTGCATTGCCATTAAGAGAGCACCTCACCACGGGTAATGGAAAGTGTTATGAATAATAGAAGCTCAAATAAATACTGTTAATCAGTTAGAGGTAAAGATTAATAGTAAACAAGGTGGTCCTTATTCCCTCCATACAATTTCAATATTTATTATTACTAGGGATGCACCGATTTATCGGCCGAACATTGGTAGCGGCCGATATTCGCCTCGTTTACTGATATCGGCTTATCGGTAATAAACTTGACTTTCACCGATATCATTGGCCGATGTTCATATTTGTGGTAAAACCGCTGGGCACGTGCCGCGGCTGGGGGAGCAGTCGCTCCGTCGCCCTCCTCTCCGCGCCGCCGGAGGCTCAGTGTGCGGCACCGGGAGGTCCTCATCCGGTGGCACCTCACGGCGTCACTGGTGGGGGGGCTTTCTTTCTCTTGTACCGCGGGGCGGTGTCCATCGCCGGCGCGGAAGGCGGGCCGTTGGAGGGGACCGGGTACGCGGTCAGCGGCGGCCACTCTGGACGCGTGTCGGGCCCTTCTCGCGGATCACCTCAGCTACGGCGACCGCTGGGGGAACCCTCTGTTCGCGCGGGGGGGGGGCACCCTGCGGTGCGCCTCGGCTGGCGCCTAGCAGCTGACTGAGAACTGGTGCGGACCAGGGGAATCCGACTGTTTAATTAAAACAAGCATCGCGAAGGGCCACGGTGGGTGATGATGCGATGTGATTTCTGCCCGACACTCAAAACAGGTCAAACTGAGGAGGGCTTGTTAAGTTATCTTGACTCACGCAGTGTAACTTGTCGTAAAAAGTATGAGCGTAGCGTCTGTTTAAGTACTTTATTCTCATGTGCACCGGCTCTATTCATCCGTCTCATGCACAGGTAACAAGGGAATTGACAACATACGTCATACACACAGAAGCCGTAGCACATCTAATAAACGGGCAATACTGCTACCGTAAATCAATGAGAAGAGCGTTCTGTCTAATGATACTTTAACAGGGCTGTTTTAGACAGGGTAAAAAGGTGCTGTTTTAAATTACCCTTGTGGTATTTTGACCAAAATATGTTACAGACATTTCATTAAGATCCCGAGGAACCATTTCAACTTGCGGTAAAATGGGCATAATATGTCTCTGTTAAATAAAGTTTAGTTAAATCAAAGATTGTTTCATAAATCTGATTCAATTTGTGCTCATTAAAAGATAAGAGTGATGAAGGGCTGAATTTTTTTTAAATAGTGCTTTTTAAATAATGATTTAATTATCTTTCTGGCACAAAAAGGTGAATGAATAATAACAAAAAGAAAATAAACAAATATCGGTATCGGCTATCGGCCAGATTGTTATTTTAAATATCGGTATCGGCCAAGAATTTCCATATCGGTGCATCCCTAATTATTACATATTTATATAATATTTGCATATTTTACAATACAAAAAATCCCAGCAGACAGCGTCGATTTAAAAAACGTGATATCCATCTCGTCTTGCTCTCCGTCGAGTGTCAGTACAAACAAAGCACTTAGAGTGAAGACTAAAGCATCGCAGTGTGGAATTTCAGCTCTCAACATAATGACTCTCAGAGGCTGCGGCAGCTCATATGGGGAGGGATTGTTTCTGGTTCGCAGTCATAGGAAATGTCATCTGGAATTTGACAAGATATGAAGAAGCAATCCCCTCTGAGGGCTCCACTGAACCGCACATTTTCCTATATTGTTCTCTTGTTATAATCAAGCCCTCGCGGATGACCCATGTCATTGTGCGATAAAACTAATTATTTGCCACAAGAATTATTGCGGGCTCGGGCTGTCTCGAGGTCAGAATAACTGGCAGCCTTTATATACTATTAAACTGATTATGCAGTGTCACTGGCCAGGAATTTGCAAACTGTTGAAACAGAATTGATATCACTTAGCCAAGCGGATGCCATTATTGTTATTTTTAAGTTCTGCATTGTCATGTAAAGATATTAACCAACGTTTTACTGTGTATTTGTGTATTTCCCCTCTGGTGTGATGATAAACACAAATAATTAACATGACTTTAATAACATTTTGCCGAAATAGCAATTAATTAAACTAATTTTAACAATGTATTCAAATAATGATAACATTAATAAAAAAACATCTACAGTTCCCTTGTTACATTAACCTCCACTCTCAACCTCTTCACAAGAGAAATCAGATTAGTATCTTTTTTCATTTCTGAGTTTATTAGCCCCTTTGTAACTGCGTGTTTGCTGTGGCAGTTCAAATTAATTAGTTTGCTCGAAATCATAAAGCTTTTCCTTTTTCTCACAGTTGCTCTTTACAAATGGACATGAAAAAAGGTGTTATATTCTAATTGCAGTTGCTCATAAACGGCAAATCAACTGAAGATCTAGTTGTTTTTTTTCTTACTTTTTTTGTTTGTTTGTTTTTCCATCCAAAACGTACAGCTCAATACTTGAGTTATTGTGGGTCTGCCTGCCAAAAGTCCATGTTTTGTGCTCCAGCTGCCGAGAGGTTCGGCGGCACAGCTGGAAAGGGTTTGCAACTAAGGCATCTATTTTCCTCGGCACGTTGATATTTCCACGGCCGCACAGTTTCAGCTCCAGGGCATGCTACAGTAGGACAATTGTCCAGCTTCCACTTCAGTTCAAACAATATGCATCCACTGCAGCTGCATCCACCGCCGCGTAGTCGACCACTCGTGAATAATTTCACCATAATCAGTCAAATTAGCATCTCATATTGTCAACCTGAGATTCCCCTCACATTTCAGGCCCATGTGTTTATTGTGTGTTTGAGTATGTGTGTGTGTGTCAAGCGTCTAACTTGGTAAGCATACTGTTACTGTTTTTAACTTAAGAAGACAAGCAGAGCATCCTATATTCCAGCCACTTGAGTTGAATGGAAACTTGAATAAGGAAAAAATACATTTTAACCACAATAATTTTTTCTACGGCAGCAGTTTGCTGCTTCTTTCCTTAATGCTGCAGGTAAAAGGTTGCTTTAAACCCACGTTGTTCATAAAGTGAAGTGAAACGCCTGAAACACTTACTACATTTTAAAGCCTAGTATAAAAAAAAAGAGCAGAGGGAAAAAGATCTGCTATACTTATGGATAGATGTGTTAATTATTTTAACAGTACAACAGTACCTTTGGCATTTAATGGTCCGTCTCCTACAGTTTTCAGTTACATTTGCCTGGCTTGTTGTCTTTTTTATAGTTTTAGCACAAGCATAGTTAGCTGTCAAATCACATTTTAGTTTTGATATGCTTGGCGTTTGCTTGCCACCCAAAGGACTCTAGGGTTTCAAGCCCCACAATGTGATTTTTGGAGACACAACGCTGGTCCTTTTTAAATTTTTTCACTCTAGGGTTGTGTTTCAGTTTGAACAGGCAGGGACGGACACTTTTGGAAATGATTAGACAGAAGGTCATTTCCTGATTGCGTCGTATCAGCAGGGAATGTAAAATGTTTTCCAAATTAACATTAACATTCAGCAACAATTCCACATATTCATAATGAAAAATGTTTTGTACACAGAGAGCGGTGACACCATGAAGGTGTTTTTGTGACCCGGAGCTCCTTAGTGCCCATGGGTTGAATTTTCTCGAATCAATTTTGAGAAAATAATAAGTCTGTGGCCGATCATATCGTCTCCTTTATGCACTTAAAACACATTGGCCGTTTGGTAATGGAGTGGAGAGTGATAAGTGCCTTCCTTTATTGTTCTAGGAAAAAAATGTGCAGTGGCAAATTCTCACATCCTGCCGAGAGAATATGGTGCCAGAGGCAGATGATGTATCTGTTTAAGATGGATTCACACTTGTGGACATATACTGAATGCTCGTAGTCGCCATGGTTTTCATGTGTGATGATTCACTGCGTTTGGGCTGACGGTAACTCGGTTGGTAGAGCAGGTCAACACCTTGCATGGCAGATCCATCAGCGTAAATGTATGTGTATGTATTTTTTTTTAGTGCAATGTAAAAAAAATCCCAATGGCAACTCCTAAAATAACCACATTATATTACAATATAGAAAAACACACTACAAATATCATTAATAAAGTAATTAAATGTTATTGGTGGTCGCAAAGCAGTTTCTTATGTCGTTCAGGTTATTTTCCCTTTTTTGGTGAAACCCAACAGTAACAATTTCCTACAAATGATTCACATTTTGCCTTGTCTAAAAAAGGTTACGGATATTTCCCTTTTTTAACTGTTTCCAGTGACACAACATTTTAATTTCACCAACACAGTTAAATTTCCAACCAAGGCTTGTGCTTTAATATCTGCTACAGCTCAACTTCTGCAGTAAAAACTGTTTTGTTTCAGGGAGTACATCCGTTGAAAATTGACAACACAACATGACATTCACAATTTAGGAAGTGTTAAACATTTTTTACATACAACACTGGAAGCCAATAACTCATTTTATCTTTTACAGCTATGCGATCATTCATTTTGCAGGTATCTCCAGCTGTTAGGTTACCAGGGGCAGTTTCATGAAATTGATGATTACAAAAGTTATTATAAGGTTCCACTATCTGGAGGAGAAAACATAAGCAGCTATTGCCCTTCTCCCCCTGTGGCTTGTTGAAACCAGAAATGCTTACCTAGGATATGAAGTAAGTAATCTACTTTTGAGCTGCTGAACAAAAAAAAGGAAGGGAAAACTGATTACTTGATTCGCAGAAGTGATATGCCCTTGTCAAGAATAACCCCCGACCATGGTATATTGGTAATCTGAAAGAAGCTTTTTATATCCTCTCTCTCAGTTATATGCTTCCTTTGGCTATTTCCACCTTGTTAGCTGAGTAGCAGACAGCCTGCAGAGATGGATAAGCTCAAATACAAAATATCGCAAACCTGAACATTCTTTAGCCCCGACCCACGAGTATGTTAGAAGCAGTCTACGCGTGTTTCTGTATGCACTTGATAAGCATATGTCCTAAATCAATATGCTGCAAATGTGTGATAAGCCTTACTTTTGACGGTAGCCCCTCCACAAAGCCCATGTCTTTGATCTCGTGGTCTCAGTGAATTTAACAGCAATGCTAACACTTCTTGATCCGAAGTCTTTGTAAATGTTTTAGGCTTATGGATTGTTTGGCGAGAACTGAGTATCTCATTGCACGACTTCTATTTGTGCTGAGCAGGAACTTGGTATCAATCGGAAAGTAGGATTTTGATTTTGTACACGAGAGAATTTGTATTCCCTCTACCACATTGTATCGGATCAAAGAGTATTCCCGAAGCAGGCAAGTGATAACTGTATGTATAATATGTGAGTTGTGATTCATCTTTATTTTTTTTATCTTGTATCCACATTTGAGCCCCACCCATAGCTTAGCTTTGGCAACTGTACATTGTATATTCCCTCACAAGAAGAGCTAGTGGTTACAATATTGCTTATTTCTTGTTATTTCCTTTTGTTTAATTATTTTAAAAACACTGCAAAACCTACTGGATGAATATCCTCAAAACTTGGTGGAAGGTTGAGAGGAAAGAACCCATCACATTTTGGTTTGGATCCAGATCAGATGGCAGATCCAGGAACGTCTCATCACTTTCTTTAACACTGCAATATTCCTTTTAATATTTTAGTTTTTTTTGGTAATTTTTATTGATTCAGGAGGGTAGGCACTGTCCCTGAGTGCCACTCTAGTTGTTCAAGTACCCATATCTTTCAAAGTCGAAATTTCCACTTTATTCACAGATGAGTGAAGGACGGTGCGATCTCACTGGAATTTGAAATCACCTTTTCTTGACCATGGGACATGGGGCAATATCTTTTCAGACTTTAAAATGCTATTGGAATCCATTATCGTCTTCAGTCAGCATATTGGGAACCATGGGCAGAAGACATCAGGGATTTTTTTTCAAGTGTACTTATGTGACTCTCATTCGTAGACTCGGGATAGTTTAATATGACTCTTAACTGTTAAATGACTTCATGTAATCTATTCGTGTCAAAGAACTGGCCCCTGTCTTAGGTACTAGCTCCTTGTTTTGTCTTGACTGTCCCTTCCTCTGTTTGGCATTATTCCAAAGTGTGTCAAGTTCAATGTCCTCCATGTTTGTTTGTGTTGCTTTCATGCAAATTTCCTGCCTCCATCTGTTGTGAGTGGATAAAAACAAAGCAAAGTCAAAAGGACCGCCGTTCCAATTTGATTTGTGATTTGTGGTACACCAGAATAAATGACGGAGCATAATATCATCAAGTGATATTGTTAGATTGCACAGCAGTATCATAACCAGACAGGTTACACACATGAATGATTTTAGCACTGTCAGAATACCGTATAGATTATTTACAATCAACTCCTTTCTGTGAATTGCAGCATGTTTCTCTCCAGTTGGAAACTTGTTTGTGTCTTTCAGCTTGTCTGCATCCCTGCCGGAAAAAAAACCATTGACTCAAAAACAATTACCCTTGTGACTTGAAAATAATTCAATTAATTTCCTTCATTTCACATGTAATAATGCAGAACAGAGTTCGTTTTCCCCAATTCCTATGAAAGACGTCATCGCTGTTGGCGTCTTTCTTGGAGACGCTGTTCCATGAAAGTCCTTAATCTTCTCCACTCATTTGGGATGATTTATGAGTTTGCAGTGAGACCTCACGTTGTTCATCAAATTGTCCAGTGGACAGCGGGGCGGAAAAATAAGCACGCTCTAAACGTTTGCATGTGTTCATCTGTGTTTTTCTTCTGCCAGTCACAATAGTGATGATTGAACGGGTTTGCGAAAGAGAAGGTGCCTCACACATTTAGTTCCTATTTGACATGTATTCAATACGTGCCCCAACCCCACTCCCGGCAACTTGACACCTCCAATCTAGATCTTGATGACATTTGCTGTTATCTCAAGAATCCCTTACCAACAGAATATATTTTAAGTAGCGGCGCTTTGATGAAACGCAAAAAATTCCATGGGCACAGTCTCTCACCTCCTCTCAGTCTCCTCTTCTGATCAAATGGTCCTTTGGTATGTTATTTTCTCCAGGAGAAGATCATA
The DNA here is from genome assembly GCF_947347685.1 of Pleuronectes platessa. NCBI lineage: Eukaryota > Metazoa > Chordata > Actinopteri > Pleuronectiformes > Pleuronectidae > Pleuronectes > Pleuronectes platessa. Next base: position 16,435,894 of record NC_070640.1, on the reverse strand, counting down.
GGTTAGATGATATCAGTGCAGTGCCCTCGCACCTTTCACAGTTATGGTAATGAGCGTCTCCTTATTGCAAAAGAACTCTGCAAAGTCTTAATTGTTCCGCTGCCTTGAGCCTTTCAGCACGGATTGCAGTCCTTCCTTGGAATTTCTCTTTGATAATTAAGGGTTTGTGTAATGTTTTCAACAGTTAGGTCAAAGCTTATACTCAGAGCTCCAGGAGATATAGGGATCTCAGGGAAGCATATGGGTCAAGAAATAATAACCTGAAAAGTGATCTCCCTCCATGTCTGTTGGCTGTTGAGAACAAATATATATATATAAAGTGAGAGATTACTTAAGTGGAATCACTGTGGGGTGAAGCCCACTATACCACACTGAACTGTATGTGTCAAAGTGGAAACAGCATCTAAATCGAGACTATGCAGTTTACTTATCACACACAGTTAAAGGAAAAACAGCGTCAAACAGAGGAGCATCGATGTTTGTGTTTATTATTTAATCTATGTCGCTACAGGAAAGAAAAAAAAAAGCACAGCAATGAGTGGGTTGGGGTGAAGGTGAAGGTGAAGAAAAACTCCAGCAGGAGATAGGCGGTGGCTGCTCACCTGGGGATTGGGTCAGGTGCAGATAGCAGAGACAGAGGGCAAGGGAGAAGTATGTGGGCTTGGCGAGTAGGAAGATGTGTGAACGCTCCTGTATCGTTTGAAATGGAGGGGGGTTGCTAGGATACACAGGAAGAGATCAGATGCTTGTGGAGAGCACACACACACACAGACACACACACAGACACAATTTGTCGACTGGATTTGGCCGCACGGAAATTAGAGCCAGTGATTATTACTTCTTCAAGAAAACTAACAAGCCTTTAGCAGTTTTGTGAAGGACCACTGCGAAATCAGGAGATAACCACCCAAAAACATGTACTATAAATTCTACAGCCTGACAAATTTGACTCTCCTTACACTTAAAATTGTTTCAATGGTTGCCCACAACTGAAAATGTCAAGCATGACTTTGAAATCCACGGGCTGAATAGATACAAAAAAAAAAATGATGTAATGTCCTCTCTCTCTCTTTGAAGAGTCAAGTCTGACCCAGCAGACCACTCTGCAACATGTCAAAAGGAGAAATCACTACACACAACCTTATCAGCTCTGTGTATGCATAATTTAAAGGGGAGATGTTCGGTAATTGGCAAGGTTTAAATATCTTGAGCTATGGTAATTGAATAGTCTCCCCACTAATGGAAATGTGTCAGACATGCTCTTACACCCAGCAGACCGCAGACTGTGAGTGACGGAGCACCGGGCCAACAGAGTGAGACATGGGAAGGAAATGAAAGGAAATTTTGTCTTATTATTTGCTTGGGTGTAGAGAAGAAGATGTCATGATGAGAAAGAGTGGTTCGGTCATGTTGTTCTGCTGCCGTCAAGCTACTTGGAATTATTCCATCTTTTTCTTCTAATATTTATCTTATGATAAACCCACTGTTACCTCCAGGGCTATCAGAGCTCTATTGGGATTGTTCTCATCATAGACCTCCTGGCTATTTATTTAGGTCTGACTGCCGACTGAGGGAAACTGTTCTATTCTTTCCGGTGGGAATTATCTTTTCAAAAATCAAGAAGATTTTGTAGAGATTTTAGGTTAATCTGACATTCATTCTAGCAAAGCTGCAATGGTTACATGTCAGTCAATATTTGAGGAAACCACAACAATATAAAATGCACTTTTATAAAATGGAAAAAGTCAAGTCAAAACCTTGGCATTGATCCCACTTCACGGTAATGATGCCATTTGCTATGTAACAAATGTGCTTAGGGCTAAAATATCTATATTTTGTAACAATAATAACAATAATGGTAGTGATAAAACACTATAATGCCACTGGCTTTCTACACACCCAAGGACAATTTATATACAACAAAATGTGAGACTTAAACACCTATCAATAAAACATATATAATAAGAGACAAGTTATGAATTAAATCAAGGTTAAAATCAGATTAAAAGGCAACCCCTCATTCATTAAATATCACGACAATGACAACATGACACATTTGTTATCTGCTCATGACCACTTATCACCAGCCACAATAATTACATCTACATCTACTCAAAAATAGAAACTTTTGGCAACAACAAGTCAGATTTCTTTCTATAAAGTCTCTTCGTCTGTTGAAGTTGTCCAGACACAGACTATTACTCCTGTGTTTTTTGTCACAGTGAAAATTTAACCTGTCCCATCAAATATTTCTGTGTGAGGAAGAAATGATCACAAGGTCAAGTGGACAAGCCACAGTGCTGTTGCTGGTGAAAAAGGTATTTATGTTGCATAAAATGTCAAAAGCACCAGGCACGGGCGCATACAGGGATGAAGCTGGGAGGGGCCATGCCTCCTGCTGAAATCTGACTGGCCCCTAAAGTGTAACTGTTCTGTCAATAGTCCATTTTTAAATAAACTAGTTCCAATAGTAACAATACTATCAATAAATAAGACAGTGTTAAGCACACAGTGTGCTTTAATAAAGACCGGTTTTCAAAATATATCAATGTTCTGTGGCTGATATAGGAAAATCCTAGATCTTTTATTTTCACCCTGATAACATAAGAAACAAAACTCATTGGCTTTTTGTTAGCTCCAGCTTCCTCTACACCAGAAGTGTGTCTTGTAACATTGACAGTGTCAGAGATTTGTATCTCAAAATTTCCAGGACATTTTCCAAGGAAATTTCCAGGAAATTTCTGACATTGTTTGAAAGGATAACGTGAAGCTGAGCTACACTGCTTTGATCTGCTGAAATTTTGCGATAGTCTCACGATATGTCACGCTCACGAGTGAAAATAGAGATTTTCCACAATGACTGCCGAACTAAGAGAGAACAGATTATACTCAGAAATAGGATTAGAACGCAAAGGATGTGCACAGATCTGAATCTGTTTTCTCGAGGATCAAAGCTACACTGTGGCACTAAATGGGTTTCTGTGGGTGCTCACAGCGTTTCTCTGCAGCTATTCTTTACAATCCTGAGTAATGCCTAAACTCAATACATCTTGTTCTTTATAAATCAAATTAACACATTGATCAGCCAGGAAGCTATCTAATAACAACCAAGAGAGCGATTTGAAATTAGCACCACCAGTCAATGGAAGTCTGCAGCACTTGCTTCTTTATTACAGTGGTTAATGCAAATACATTTTTGGGACTTTAGAAATAATTGTTCAGCAGAGATCTCTGGTTGATCACAGGATATGTTCCACATCAGATACCTGTAAGGTAAAGTTAGAGCAATCTTGTTCTATTATGTATGACTGGTTAAATTCCAAACAAACACATGAAGTGGTATTGCACAGACCCACCATACTTTCTAAATAGGTCAAAATCCCCTCTGTTTGTAACAGAGATACACAAACACAACCTTTGTTTCTGAATTTGATGCGCTGAATATCATTAGTATGATGAAGGAATTCTAGCTGGAGGTCTTTGTTGAACCATTTGTCTGTGGTGAGGTGCAAATGCAAAATGTCAGCAATCTCTCCCGCCAGACAGCAGGAGTTGCTTCAGAATCGATGTCGTGAGGACGGCTGAAACTATTTCCGTTGTGATTGACTGGCACGTCAGCAGCCGAGCAACCACCAACAGCTGCAGAAGTAACCCCGCATGGGGTTAACGCTGTTTGTTCTGTGGTTTGATTTTTGTGGGTCAGGATGCAGAAGGCACATTACTTAGAAAGGAATATTTAACAATCTGCCAAACTGCATATCTGGGGACGCATACTGTTGAAACCAGGACATATTCATCTATTTCAAAGATTCCTCTGGACACCTTCTGTGTCAGTGAAACCGGAGACTCAGGCTACATTTCGAGATAACTGCCTAGCAGCTCCAGCTGTGACAAGACGGGACGTGATTTTCGTCTTGTCAGCGAATGAAACGGGGTTGGCATTCCCAATTCGATCATCGGGACAATAAAGTTTCATCAATATCTATATGCAAGAAAATCCTACCATGGCCAGGATGTCATTGAGCCTAGCTGAAGAAGGAATGTTTCGCTCCTTCCTCTAACTTTCGATGGCGTCACCTCGCAGGCTAATAGGCCCATTTTACATTCTGCTCCGGTCCAATATACAAGCAATGAATCCCTGTACGTGCTTAGAGAACAAGCCCGGATTCGACTGGTGGTGTCTAAATCATTACCACCAACAACAACATAATATATACTCCAGTATATCAGAGGGTCGCTCTATCGTAATATTCAGGCCATTTGTCAGCCAGTAGACAAATAATTGTGCTTCACGCTATTAAACTAAGAAATGGGAAAGTCATTGTAGATAGAGAGCAAGAGAGATGGATTTGATGGGGGGTGGGAATAACAGTCTGACACGGAAGAAATTAATCCTCAATATCCACTGCTCCCAGTGCACCTCTACGATTGCAGGCTCCGTCTGTCTAGTCCATTCATGAATCACTGGGCGTACGAGACACGCAGGAGAAAACCACCAGCGCTCATAAATAAAGCAAGAACCTACTACTGTAGTGCCAATGAGTCATCCAGGTCTGTTCTCATTCAGTTTTGGAAAGGGGTGGAAAAACCATGACAAACCACTTTCAACTCTGGTGCAGAAAATCTGCCGTGGGTGTATTTACTGTAAAACGGAACTTGCCTGCCTCCAACAGCCCCAGGAGCCAGCGTGAAAGCTTAACTTATGACAGACACCTCATGAAAATAAGATAAAGAAACACATTTAATTTCCTCATATTGATTTAACGCGGCCATCTGGACTTTAGATTTAGAAATCGATCCGAGACAGATTACACAGGGTGTTTATGAGGCACGGAATGTTTTGTTATTTGAACATGTATAGACTAGATTTCCTGCCCAACTCACCAGAGACGCATCACATCAAAATGTCACTGAAATGCCAACAGGGAAATGGAGTATTTTTTTTTCTAATGTCTGCTAGAAGAAAACACAGCTTCATTCCTCGAGTGGTTGTTCATTATCTTCATCAAATAACACAGCTATTAAGCCGAGTCTATCTCATGATCCACAGTCTTGAATTTCAAAGGCCATAAATGAGTTCAGATTGAAACTAAGGAAAACTGAGGCTTTACTGTCAGTGTCACGGAAGATTTATTTAACCGACAGAAGTTGTGTAGTTGTGTCCCACTTTAGCGGCTTTGCACTCAATATCAGCAAGTCAAAAACTAATAATTAACACTGAACATCAGGAGTTTGTTGTTAATGGGCTCGTCATCTAGAGGTGAAGGAATCCAACTTGAACTCTAAAGGACAAGCTGCAAAACAGGCTTGTAAAAGGCAATTTTTCCACTGGTCAAAAAACGCACTAATACCCACTAACATCTGGGTTTTGGTTGCAATGGGAATGGAAGCAATCTGCATTGACTCCAGGTCAAACGACTCTGCAGTAGACACAGGCTTCATTTGGCAGTGTTGCAAACGAGACACCAGGTAAACATGTTAATTTAGGTAGAGAACCAGATGAAGGAGCGTTTATGTTTTTGGTACTTTAGTGACGAACATGACCCCCCGGGGGGAAAAAACAACAACAACAGAAAGGCATGTTTCTCTACTGGCATTGAGGAAGGAGTCATGAAATAAAATGTATGGTCGACACTGTTTATTGAGAAAAACACAGAAATTGGAAGCAAGATTGCAAAAAATTACTCTCAAGTATTCCGTGAGCAACTATCAAATGTTAATGAATGATTCAGAAAAGCAATTTTATTAATTGTTTGGTTCTCTTTAGCTTTGGAATAGTTATGAAAGTGGATTACTTCAAGCACTCTCCACCAGAATCAAAGCAAATAAGACTCCTATAGAATCAGCAGTCAGCAGGTCGCTACATGCTACAAAGATTTTGGATGGCAAGTCGATACGACCTCATTATTCCCACATTCTCAAGACATTAAGCACAACAACTTTCATCGACTCCGCAATGCTAAACCTACTGTATCTCTAAATGTTTTTCTAGCCACTGCTTGTGTTCAGTGACACCGTGAAACCTCCCAGGGTTCTCTGGCTCAGTAAATCAAGGAATTTTTCTCAATTTGGCAGATCGATATGTGGAACTCTTTACTACAGAGTTCACAAAAGGCTCACTCCTCGGACCAGTGAAACGCTTATTTAGCACTGAAGCATAATTACACAGCTCCTCCTAGAATTTAATGTAGCTAACTTTTTGCTACTTTGATTGTTATCTGTTAATAGCATGCATTAGGTACTGTAACAGTTTGCTAAAGTATGAACAGGAGTCGCAAACTGTAGCTTCTAAATGTTACAGTGCGTGACACTATTCTGTTCAGTGAATTTTCTATTCTGTGTATCTGTCACATAGAAGAGATGAATAAACATGAGACGTCAACTCATGTATGATGTTTTCACTTCAACTTTAATTATTTAATTCCCACCTGAAAAGCTTGTGTCAGTCTCCATGATAAGGAGCTGTTTCCTCATATGGAAAGAACTCAAAAGTGTGTCCGGTCGTCAGAGCAGCTATTTTGAAGATATAAATCAGATCATGTGCACAATGGACATTTAAACAGTAAAGAGACAATGCACAGTCTTCCAATGCAGGGGGACAATACTATGCCCAATTAACGGAACTTCAGGCTGATAAAGCACAAATTCACCCTTAACAATCACTTCCCTATCCATTCATCACATTCATGAAGATGAGAGAGCACTATCTCTCCAGGAAAGCAGAACTATGAATTGTGAAGCAGCTGTTTACTTTGAGGAAACCCTTTGTAGGGATACATATCAATACATTTAATTGATCATCTTCTGCCAGATATTATTGAACAGCAGGTTGTTTTCTTTCTTCCTGTGTAAAGACTCGGCTCATCTACCCAGTTGCTCTCTTGTTTGTATTATTAACTTAGAAGCCCGTCGTGACACATTGATCGAATAAAGGTCACAGGTTTCATATAACCGTAGGAAGGCCTCGGAAACATACCATGAGTTATTGGCTTCTGCAGCAACGATATGCCCATGGCTAGAGGAGCAAGATCCGTGCCTGTGCTGCCATCGGATTCCTGTAATCCTGGGAAGTTAATACCTCGAAGGTAGTTCTGAAAATGTCTAGCAGATGGTGATCAGCATTGACATTTAAGGTTGTTGTCGAATCTTATGAGCGAACAAATATGGCGCGCTGGTTTTTAGGCAGCCTATCGATCAGTGTGACATACAACGCGTTTGACAACAAACTCTGTATTCAGACTTTTTCAAAGACTGGGAGCATGTTTTCATTTATAGATCAAATAAAAGGTCAAATAACTGAGCAGAAATCTAGAAAATTGAGAAGTCATAGCTGACCTGCCCCCCAGTTGCTCCCGGGGGCCTCGCAAACCAGCGCTATTATTTAGGGTTATTGGAGTGTAGCCCTCTATCGGTTAGCGACAAAGGTTGGTTTGTGACTCTATAGTGCAGCAGCCACAAGGCTTTCAATGCGCTGATGGGCAGGGTCAAATACCATGATCTGTATTTATCAGCGGGATGCTGCTCTTGTGCTGTAAATGTGATTTTAAAGCTTCTTTATCCTCTTTTTGAGGATTTGCAGTATTGCAGATCACATGCGGTACTCCGTGCACTTAAGCTACACTATCAGCAGCCCAGTAGGCTACCCATAACGCAAACACACATACAGACACACTCTCTCTCTCACACACACACACACATACACAACCTCTTTTCAGTTTTTTTGCCATATCATTCAAAATCATGAAACAATCTGCTAAGTGCCTTTAGGTTACTACTTTAGGCGAGGGGAAGTATTGTGGAAGAGTGCTTCATCTATCTTTGGTGCCAAAGAAGCTCATTCGTAAATCACTTGCTCTCTCTAATATAAGATTAGATCATATAAGACACCACACCATGTTGTAGATAACAGCACGGTGTGGATTGTATGGGAATAGCACACGTATATCGGGCATTGAATTGCATATCCTTTAGAGCTGCTTTGGTGGTTTGTAATAATACACGGTTTTGTGAAAACAAATGGAGACTACAGGGAACAGTGTGTTTATTAATTTGATGCTGGAAGCATCAATAAAAATTGCAGTTTGTTGCTAGCATTAAGGGAGGGATACTACAACTAATACTTCCTTCGTGGTTGAGTATAATTACAGAGAAGTCAGAGATTCCTGTCTACTAATTTATGTGAAGACTAAAGCTTGGATCTCTAAAGTCAAGCTCAAATCAATATCCCACTGAAAGCACAGTACAATCAAATGGAGATCAATCGAGATCATATGCAGGACTGCGTTGTGAGGTTGCAGGCCTCTCATGGTAATTTACAAATCACTTTATGCCAAACTTGTACTAATGAATATCCATTTTATTAGACCGCGATCCAATAAGCCTCCTGCTCTCTTCCTGCACGGAGGATTCATCGATGTAGTAGTATGACTGCCCCCTGGTACAAAAACTGACGGCTGGAAATGCGTGGTTATAAATATCAGCTGATGTCAGAAGAATATGGAATTCTCATAAAACAAAGAGTTTGTTGATCGGGGCTTGCGGTTACTATTGTTGCATCCCCCCCCCCCCGAGCCTCCAAAGCCCCGGCACTGTCATCTTATTGTAGAGATGGCTTTCTAACATGACATTATACAAGCGTACAAAAAGCAAAAGGTAATACGTAAGTGAATCTATTTTGGCAGCATGTTCTGTAACCACCCAAACAGACTTCATAGGGAATAAAGAAAAGTGGGGAAGCTGGAGGGGGAGGCAGACGGCAAGGAATCATGGGCTGTCAGAACCGTGTCTGTCTAAGCTTCAGGAATCCAGGAAGCTAATGCTGTTTGATGTATTAACCATGATGGAGGGGGCAGCATCTCTGTGTTCATGGGCAAGTCCTGCAAGGATTTGGGTACATTTTGTGTGTGCATGTGTGTGTGTTTGTGTGTGTGTGTGTTTGTGTGTGGGTACAGTCACATTATGGGGACTTCCTTGTGGCGAATCGTTTAATTTTAAGGAGACTTGTTTTCAGGTAAGCAAAAGGTTTATGGTTCTGCAAGTAGTAGTCACAATTAACGCTAGATTTATGCTCCAGGAAATGTCCTCTGAAGTCAGGGAAGACACAACTCTGTGTGTGTGTGTGTGTGTGTGTGTGTGTGTGTGTGTGTGTGTGCGTCCGTTCTCATTGACGAGTGGAAGAGCAGGGAGAATTGATGTTGTTTGATGTATTAATCATGCATATGTGGGATTGAGTGGAGCTGTGATGGGCTGCTTGGGCACTGATTCTATCTGCAATCAGAGGCTCATTGGAGTCCCTTTGTGTAAATCCTTAACATTGTTTAGCAGAAAACAAGAAGTCCACTCATAAAACAGTTTAATTATTACCGAGTGTGTGCGGCATCTGAGACCGAGGGGCGGGCTACTTGCATCTCGTCCGTACATAAAGCACATGAGAAGCATCGTCTGCCACAGGCAAGTTTTGTTTTTTACGATTTTAGAGACAAAACGGGGAGACGGGGGGGTGTTTTCAAACGGCATCACTGCGTGTGTGTTCGTCAATAATTCAGAGGACAAAGGTAAGACACTGATGTACCGTGCACTCTGATGATTTATCATCCTCTTGTCCACCCTCGTGATATTTCATAGATATCAGCTGGGGGCAGATGAATAACTGCATCCGTTTAGACAGCCCATTTATAAATGTGCGCAGTTAATTAGTTGTGCTTATTCTGTGCTCATTCAACCATCCATATCCAGGTACCAGCCGCCGCTCTGAAAGTTACCAAGGCGCAGGGAAATTGTTTGCCTTTCTTCCAATTCACTTTGCCCACCTTTGCTATTGAAACCTTGTCCAAGAGGCACTCCTACTGTCTACAATTTAATCCATGTTGCCCTTGGATTACAAATGTATTTCATTTGACACTTTAATTCACTGCCGAGCTCTCGTTCGGTTGCCAGGCAACTCTGTTAAGGTGCACACAAAGGATCATTATAGATTTCTTGGATGCAACTTTTAACTTCTTTAAATATATATTGTGCCACTCTGTATCCAGATAAGGCCCCCTATTTGTTGTGTTTGCCAATGGCATCCAGTATCTCTCTCCCTCATGCATTCTCTATAATATAAAGCAGTCGATTTTTTTTTTATTCAAATAAATAGGCCGCCTCGCAAAAAAAAAAAAAAAAAAAACACTCCTGCCAGTAAATTCACCGACTCTGGGCTCAAGCCTCTCTGCGGCGCTATGAAAGAATCAAGCTGAGTGCCTCTTCTTATGCATCCATCAGACATATGTTACTAACGGGAGATGACAGCATGGCCCACAGTATTTAAATGGTTCATGGTGCTTGTACTCTGATGGCTACGATATGACATGATGAGCCATAAATATGTCAGATATGACTCAAATGAGCTCTGAAAGGAGATGGCAATAGACGTTTCATACTGGATATTCTGCTTTTGGGCTCTGTCTAAAGCCCATTGTGGGGCGCTCCACCAAAAAATTGCATCATTGGACTAATCAAATCTGTCATCAATATCATACCATATCTGTGTCAACTGTGTCTACTGTGTTCCCCCCACGGTAAAACCAAAGCTGCAGAGAGACTGTGACAAACACAAATCTGCTCATATTCCCTGTGTTTTTTATAGTTGCGACGGTTTAATTAAGATTTCTTAATAACTCTCTTTTTCAGCGATATGGAATTTAAAATGCGATGCTGCAGATGTACGCACATCATGTACCTTGAAATTGTTGGTAAACAGCCACGCACTCCCCTTTGCCTGGAAATGGCCGATCAGTGTGTTGTGGCTTTATCAGCAGGGAATCTATTTTTTTTTCTTTTTTCTTCCGGATGGGAGTTGTAAGTCATCTTTTGTTTGAAGCCTGCAGGAAAGATCATTGCTCAGCTGCAGACCGCGGTAGCAGGAGGGAGGGAGCAAGGGGTAGTGGGATTCAAACGGGAGATACGACCGGAGGTAGGAGCGAGAGATGCGGGCGGATTACGCGCGCATGTTTGGCAAATGGGCGATGGCACGGAGGGCAGGACTCGATACTTGTGTGTGAGTTTGTTTGCACTATCATTGAGATGCAGTAGGTGGATTATAGAGCTCTCCTCGCCAAAAAAAAAAAAACAGAACACGCTAACTCTTAAAGGCTTCAAAACACAGAGCAGCTCACTCAAACAGAGTAATCTCTTCATCTGATGATTTTTGATATGTTGTTTTTCTGCCTCGTTTCACTGCGCCGGGCTCTCCTCAATCCCCGGGTCTGCAGAAAGATCAATGTCGAGAACACATCTTGCCTCGGCGGTGGCTGGGCACTTGTAGCCAGAGACGAAAAAGGTCACTGTGAATCTAATTAAGCATGATTTTTTTTTTTTCAGTTCCTTGATAAGATGGAGGAGCATGAGAGCTCCCCATCCACTTGCAGCCACTGGATTACTTTGGGCGCAACAATGAGATGCAAACACATTTCTGAAATTGCTTAGCTCTCGGGAATCTATTGGCAATCGGTACATCTCGGACGCGGGGTAACAAATCGAGACAAGCAAGACCGTGAAAGATGCTATTAATAGCAAGCGCACACATGAGCACGCACACTGAAACACAGGATTGCACGCTCTCATGCACACACTAGAGGACAGCCAGAAAAGAAAAAAAAAAGTTTTAAGTAGGGTTGAAGGCTTTTTCATCCCTCTCCCCAATCCAATTATGCTCCAGTTCAAACAAATGGAAGTATATGCATGCTTCTCAGCCAGATGCTGCAGCAATAGAGATATTAACTCTGAAGATGGGAAGTTTGAGAGGCAATAAGGTACCCAGCAGGGAGTGGATATTGAGGATTAATTTCTCTCATGTCTGATTCTTTACTTCCCCCATCCACCCATCTTCCTCTGTGTCTATCTCTCCCTTCTGGTGTTATTAACTCCTGATACGTCTTTCAGGGAGACAGTTTGGAAGACGCTTATGTTACAGTATATCATAAGAAGCGGAGAATGAAAATGCATTGAAGACGCGAGCTGACAATCTGCAATGGATATACACTTCATGGAGTATCAGAGCATCTGAGTGGGTACTTGACAAAAACCTTGCTCAATTGAGCTTACCCTTCTTTGCTGACATGACTACACTGACAGAGTGTATACTGGCCCACAGACAGCTATTAAGGTGTGGTGACTGTGCAACTTCTGCTCTGGGCTTAAAAACACTAAATATTGATTGGTTTTCACAGATCTCGAAGCAGCTGCATCTTGCAAGCAAGAACAAGTAGAGACTGTATTGTAAACTCCTTGTGAGACAAGGCTCACAATTGATACCAAAAAGTATTTTAGGGCAAAAAAAACCCTCTATTTATTTCAGAGACGAGTGTGTTGTGGGACCTGTCTCGCCCCACCATCAGCATTGTTTGAAATCGCACCATTGACTTTATTCTTTTTCATGCATTTCCTTTTAAATTTGTTCTGCCTTTAAACTGCGCTCGCATTTAATTCAGTTTTGTTTAGCGCCGCGGCTCTCGGTGATTGAATTGGAAACTTGCCCTCGGGACTTTATTGAGATATGAAAAAAAAATACATAGCTGCAGTTGACCATTAGTGGGCTTTGAACCCATACGCCAAACATACACAGATATATCGCAATTTGCAAAGCTGCCAAAGCGTCTGCTCGGCAGATGTGATCTCACTAACTTTGGGGCCCATTCCAGACATTTATGTAAAAATTTGGTTTCCGTTGCTTTTGGCATAGAACATTAGGGCCTCTCAACCCCAAGCCTGAATTCTGGCAGAGGTTGAGAGTGTTGGATCATTTTGGGTATTTTTTTTTTACCTGCAGCACAGTATCAGAGGTCTGATTCATGTAAATTATATGTCATAGTTGTGGTAAAGGTTGCCTGCTATCATAGCATATTAACGCAGCTCCTCCTGCTGTAACCAGTGTGTTCTCTCTACCCACCAGTGAAGCACTCACTGTCTCTCACCAGATGAACTTCACCAAAGAGGGAGTGTTTGTAGGATGTTCTCGTTTCAGAGGTGCCAAGTCACAAAGTGCAAATATATGCCACCTAAAATATCCTGCCGCGGTCGGATGTATCAGTTTATAAGCTGAAGCCAAATCTCTGCAAGTGTTAGAATAACTGTCACTATGTTTTTATGTGATCAAGAGTTACAGTGGGAGGCAATGAGCTTTAAAAACATACATATAAGCATAACTGCAGTGGTTCCCTTGTGCAAGCAGTTTGCATGTTGCTGTATATAATAGGTGATGGTGAATACGATATTGTATGCAATATATATGAAAGTTAAACAAGATTGAAAAATGAAAGACACTTCTAGTTCCCTTGAGCTGCTTCTCACTTACCCTGCATCCTCCTGGCCCGTGTCCAAGATGCAAAATAGTCACTCTAACTAACAACACTTTTCTTCCAAGTGTAACCGTTGTTGTGGTTGCTTGGAAAAAATCCGGCTGAAAATGTTCTTTGGGCTCCGAGGGAGTGTTAATGTCAGGGCAGAGGATTAGGCAAAAGAATTTTCACAGAAAAGAGTTTTCACAGTTTAATCACTCAAAGAGAAAAATATGAAACTTGCAATGGGAACGGGTCAGCCTGAACTTGGACCCTTTTACTGTGGAGAAAATGAAACGTATAAAAAAAGATTAAAATGCAACAGTATTTCAATAATTACCGAGAAGATATTTAAGCTCAAATAACGATTTAAAGCTTGATGCTAAATGGATAAAAATGGTCGAATTAAACAGGTATTCAACCAACTGTCACTCTCCGGCTGTTTTCACTTTTTTATTTGGGAGTCTTCACCCTTCTTTTGTACCAAACCCCTTCTTTTTCTACCAAAAAGTGGTATCGTCCCCTATATTCTATCCTCCATTTCTTTTTTCTCTGCTTCTTGTTCGGTACCCTGGTTTCTTCCCAGAGTGCCACTCTGCTTGCAAACCCCAAACTCCAAAAATCGTGTTCATCCTTTAAGGTTTCTCTTTTGGTCCTGTGAGCTCACTCATATTAGCATATTTAGTCCCCTCAGCTTAAGACAATGAGAGTGTCTGTAGAGACACAACTATCTAAACCCTAAACCAATCAAAGTTTTAATCCTGTGCCCTTCCCAATTAAATTCTACCACTGATCCTTTCTCTGGCTTCTCTAAAGCTCATCCCCCCCTCTCCAAATTTCTCTTGACACCAAAGAAAATTACTTGGTGTTTTTCCCCGTTCCATCATCTTGTTTCATTATTTTAGAAAAATGCTAATTTGCTACAAGTGTAACGACTGATGTGCGTGCTTCTTTCAATCAGCTGTGTGGGGAAAGTTGGGGTTCCCAGTAAAGTTAGACTACAAAAGATTATTAAGACCATGTTTAAGAAAATAATTTTAAAAATTGTAAAATGAAAAAATAAAGGACCTAATATTATGAGAAATGTTAAAATATTACGATTTAAAGAATTAAGTCTTATTTTTACAAGAATGAAGTCCTGATATTATAAAAATAAAAAAAAATAAAAACGTTTCTTTAGGAAATAAGCAGCAAGGAGAACCTCTGGTCATTGTTTTCTCAACTAAAGCCAAACATTTCTTCCTCCACAAAAGAGACAACCTCCTTCAACTCTGTGTGGTTCTTTCTTCAGAATAGACAGTTTCTTATCTTTTCAAAATCCTGATGCTAGCGATAGTCTAATGCGCTGCTGATGCGCCGACATGTTTAGCACATTATTGTTTAAACCAATACTAAAGAACAACAAGATGCTCATTCCTCATTCAGACGCAGGCGACAGGCTGATCTTCTGATGTGCCCCCTATAAATTATGATTTTATTCTCATAATCTCCCCCCAAAAATATCATCAGCATGATTTACGACAGCAAAGGAGAGGGAGCGGTGGATCAGATGTGGACAGTGTGTGTTTGCCAGATTTGCCGATCACCAGGGCTAGAAAGGGAAAACATTTATAATGTTAGATGGAACAAACTTCTATTAGTGTCTGCTAAAATTAATTGAGAGGAGACCGAGCCACATGTAGTTGGAATGTTTCCTGCTTATTCCCTGTAATTAACCAATTATCATCATGTCACCAATTATCATCTGTTCCTATCAATCTGATCAATCATCTCTGACTTGATATATCTTCTTGACATCCTTTCAAATTCAAGGAAAGTATGTTTTTTAAATTAATAAATTCATTGTAATTCAACTGAGGGTCATCGTACAACAATTATTTGATCATTAAATATTGAGCAAGCCAGTTGTGGAGCTTACAAAATGTATTATTGTGTCAGGTACATTAAGCTGTGGCTTTGTAACACCAGTCAAGTCATGTTTTTTTTTCCCGTTAATGTGGTTTAGGGTTTTGTCTATTTCCCTGTCCTTGCGTGCTTTCACTAACCGAAGCCATTAAAATAACACAGAAAAGACTTCAACAATTTATGCAGCGTAGACACAACTCTCCACTGCCTGCGTCAGAACGAGTGAAGTCATGGCATGCCAGAGTATTACCAAACTGGTGCAGGCAGCGGGGACACACAAATACCCACCTTTCACAATAAGAGCTGTGCAGATCCAAGATTGCTTTTTCGGACTTTTGATTTATATTTTTTGTTGTTGTGTGTTAGCCGCGCTTTCCACTCTCATCAGACGCTAAATGAGTGCAGCTTAGGTCAAACCAGTTGGGCGGGAGGTGTGTGTGTGTGTGGCACCTGTGGGAGGGGCACAGTTGGATGATGCCCCGCAGCTAACAGCGGACCAGAAGCAGTTTCATATACTCTCTTGTAATGAAAAAAAGAAAAAAAGAAAGACATCAATAGCTCATTGCGGGACAGAGGGGCTGACGGAGAGATTTTTGTCAGAGGGTGATACATTCACACCAGCACTCCCACATCCTGTCTTATGGAATGGCGTGAACGGTCAGATTTGTCATTAGATGTGGCAGCTATATTCACACATGGCGGGTCCTGCTGCAGTAATACTTGGTTTTACTGTGACAACGTATTTCCGGGGCCTGTGCTCCCGGTGAAATGAAAGTCCCCGCGCAGGAAAACTCCACAATGTGCGGCAACGCAGACGGTGAAGAATGCAAATCCATTCTCGCCCATCAAGACCATTAAGGGCTGTGTGATTGTTTTTATCATCCTCTTGCTCCAGCCTCTTTCTCTCTCTCTCTCTCGCTCTCTCCATTAGCAGAACGTGAACAAAAGGGACTCCTGGTCTTTATCCACCCCGCTCGCCCCCCACCACCCCTCCCCTGTCTGATCACTTCATCCTCCACCCAAACCCATGCTGACTCCTCTGCACTCTCTCCCCCTCCCCGCCTCTCGCTTATGTTCTTCCCTCCCCCTCTCCAGCGTGTCCCCTAGTTTTCTGGTAGCTTTGTCTCTTTGATAATCCAAGACTCTTTGAAGACTCCAATTCCACGCTGCTTGCCTTGGAGCTATTGCACCTACAAAAACAACTGTGTGTGTGGGTGTGGATGTGGGTGTGTGTGTTTGTGTGCGCGTGGGGAGAGAGATACCGAGAGAGCGAGAGAGCAGGAGATGGGATAAGAATGGAGGACATAATAGAGGAATGGAAAATAAAAATCAGTTCCATATGCATTTCCTTTGCGACTGCCTCAGTCCGTATGGTTTTATGCTTGCTGCATACACTGAGAGGTGCACTCCTTCATTGTCATATTTGTTGGTGCAGCTCATTTTTTCTGTGCCTTCAGAGGCAGCAGTTCATTGATTCCTGCATACACGCCCAAAATGCCAGAGACAGGATGTACTTGCAAGCGCTGTAACTAAATGGAAATTCTAGGTCCCAGACTGGGGGAATTCTCGGGGCTGTCGAAGATGCTCATTTTGTAACTAACGCTGCAATTTAAAAAGCAGATGATGGATATACTATAGATTTACCATCTGCCGTACACTGGTGTGGCAGGTTGAACATAGCGATCGACACTTTGTCCTGTTGGATTTCAATGAAAAAAGATTTTTCTCTCTGCTTCTGTCACACACTGCGGTGAAGTAATTAGAGGAAATTAGTTGGCTGTACTTAAAATGCCACCGTGATCAAAAAAATCATTACTAAAACATTTTTCTTCCATCTGCTTCCCCTCCACTTTGTATCACCGTCTCCTCCTCTTACCTTTCAGCGTGTCTAGCCGACTCTCTCTATTTTGCCCCCAGTGTTTCAGTCTCAATCTTTAGTCGCTCTTCTTCCATCTTGGTCTCGAGCCCTCCCTCCCCGTCTCCGTCACTCCGCCGCTCTTTGGCAGAGGAGCTTGCCACCGGGATTTAGACGAAATTGAATTGAATTATGAAGGAATTTCTCCGCAGCACGATTGGCATCATTTCCTCCACACAATAGAACATCATTCTCATATCTCTCAGTGTGGGGGAATGAAAATAGGCCGTGCACCATTCTTTCTCTCATCCTTTTAAATTGAATTTTTCATATCACAGGGGCACTGAGACATCAGCCGTTTCCTTTAACATGGGCAGAAAACCCATTTCATAATATCTGAGAGACACATAACGGTGATTCAATAGGAAAAAGTCTGGCTTCCAGCTCCAGTGCACAAACGATATACCTCAGCTCAAAGATTGATAAACAGGGCCACATAGGATTCCTTCTGCTTTGAAAGTTGGGGGCACTCCCACAGAGTAGTGTGGCTCCCCAACCGGTGAAAAACACTCCCTCGTAAACTAAATAAAAAGCAGCTCGGGTTTGATGCCTTCGAGATTCCTTTGTCTCCCCTCATACACACTGTATCCTTCCCTTTCTGCAGCCTCACATCTCACCACTTTATAGTCATTAGAGGAAAAGATAGGCCACCCTGCCCGCACCCCTAGCTCATCCTATTTTATCCCCCATTCATGTGTCTTCTTCAAAGTTGTGACACCCAGCCGTCGTGCTTTGCTAACCCAACAGAATTTTTCTGAATATTCAGCAAGTTTCGCTCGGCCACAGTGACTCAGCTTAAACAATACCTCTGTGTAATAAAAGATTTAAGTAAAACCATTTGGCTCCAAACTAACTGTGACAAATTGCTTGTTACCCACTGGAAAACAAAATGAAATATAACTTAGATGCAGCGCGAGGGCACTTGCTGATTATTTCAGCTTTGGGAAAAATTGCATTTTAACATAACAATGAAATAGAGTGGAGATTAGTTTTAGATTAGTTTTAGAAGTAGCACATCATCTATTTTTCACCGCTCTGCACTCATCTACCACATGTCTGTATTTGTAATCAGAAGAAAATGAATAAGTGGATTGATTAAAAGGGATTATTTATTGATTAATTCATAAAACACGATGCAGTTTGACTTTGACCCAGATATATTTTAGCAAGCTGTCAGGGAAGCATAACTGGAGACGCAAACAGATTGGCAGAAATATGGAACCACAATTTTTTTTGTTTGAAGTTGAGAGGTAATAAATAATATAGTGTTCTTTAAAATTCATATCAAATAGAGGGGAGAGTAGAATAACCAATTTTATTATTATTTTTATTATTATTATTATTATAAGCAGTAGTAGTAGCCTGTACTAACTGGCTGTTGTATTCATATTATTGGAATTATAAGTATTATGAGTAGTAAAAGTATACTTGTAATAATAGAATCATCCCCTGAATTGTAATATGTGTTTATTATTATTATTATTTCCAGTAGTAGCAGTAGTAGTGGTATGAGTATTACAATTATCTTCTGAGGTATATTTTAAAAAAGTGTGCTTGGAAGCAGGAGGCAGAAATTCAAATACCAAATCTAACTCGCCTGCGACTCTACTAGGAGTCGGCTCAGAAAGTGGCAGAGGAGATGGAAAAGCTTTCCCATCTGCATAAGTACCAGCAGCCGTGTGCACTGGCAATCAGTGAGGCTTGGCTTGATGACAGGGCACCTGACGGCAGAGTGGTGTCAGGTAGCCCCGAGGCTTTCACAATGGACCGGGGGGAAGTCTGGCTGCTGCGGGAGGCGTAGCACGGGGCTTCGCTGTCCCATCAGGAGTCAGCGGTGCAAATCAGCAGAGGCAACAGAGATGCTCCACAGTCACCGAAACGCTCTGCCCCTTGTTGCTTCTGCACAGCTATCCGCCCCGGGAACCCCTCTTTGTTCCTTCATTCAAGCTTGAGGCAAATGCATTATTTTCTGATTTCAAATCCAATCTTTAGGACAGACTGTCCACGCCGTTATCCGAAAGTGATTAGATATAACCGTTAACAATAACCCATCTGTGTCAGTTGCTGTGGAAACGACAAATTCACATATTTTCCAATACAGACACAAAGCGGCGAGTCGCGGGGCCCGGGTGAATAATGGAGATGTATCCTCGTACTCTTCACACCATAGCAATATCTAGTCTGGGTGCAGAAGTCCTCCATCACAGCAGACAACATTAGTGACAGAGGTGGTTGAAACATGTTTTTCTGCAGCAGCAGCAGCAGCAGCAGCCAGCTAACGAGGCCAACAGCTCTCAGGACACGACTTTAACCAAATATGTCAGCTTCCAATTGATGTAAAGGGCAGTACGGAAGCCAATTTTTTTTTTAATCTGATATAAAATCCACCCATGAATGTTTTTTTTTTTTTTCTCCTTATTTTTAATCTGATTTTATAAATGAAATATTCACTGTGATGTCTCAGAAGGCCAAAAATCTGATAGGGCCCGTCGTTCTCTACATAACCTTAACTGCACTCTTAAGTCTCTTTTTTTCCCTCATGCCTTAAACCTAATTCACTCAGATCGTCACTTTTGATTATCTCCTTATCACTTCAACCATTTAACCAGTTGTTAGCCTTAGTTACCCTGTTGTTTCTATATCTGATTTGGCAACTCTCAAGCAGGAACTAGTAACTGCAATGCGTTTTATAACCCCCCCCCCCGCATGTGCACTGTATGCGTGCGCCTATATTTTATGTTGACTTGTAGAAATCAATTGAAGGATGAGAGGGTGAGAAGGTCCAGCTCTTATGAAGTCAAATGTCTTTTATTTTTATATTACATCAATAGCTCCGTTAATTAACAAAGACTCCCCTCATCTTACATAACAACCTCAAACGCGAGCACATCAAAAGGCTTTTAATGCGCCGTTATTTTCCTTTCCTCCTCACTGTGCCCGAGAGTGCCTAAAGAATATTGGTTTTCCGTGACGGCTTTTTAATTTCATGTTTTGTCACCTAAAAATGCAGAAGAGGCGACAGCTCTAACAGGGCGAATCTGAAGGGTATGTATGCAAGTCGCTGTGTCCACACGTAGAAGGAAGTATCTTTAACAATCAACACTTTGGCCTCTCCGTGTGCCGTTTGCTGCAAAAGTTGCCAAAGCTTCAGTGGTTTCAAAAGAAGATTTAACGGTGGTGACATGGAGCTGATTTTCCTTTATCCATGAAAAAGAAAACTCTACTTCATCCGTTTATAAAATACAAATACAGGAAATGAGATGAACTTGCTTTTGTGCAGACGGCTCATGTAATTACGATGTTGACTGGTTCAGGTACTGACCCAGGTCTTTTGAAGCATCGCAATTGCGAGTTCGCAGACGGGGGAACAAAGGCAGAGAACTCACGTTCACTGGGGGTGTACAGTACGTGTGCTATTTTTTTCGAGTGCATTATGTTCAAGGGAGTAAAAGCAGCACAATCCAAGCTCTAAGGGGACGCGGCTATTTTTAATAACTTAATGCAGTGGAGGATAGATGGTTTGCTGTTGTATAAAAAGGGGACACAATTGACCCAATTCGTATTACAGTCAACTTGATTACTTTTCATATTACACTTGACCATGAGATGCTCTTCGTACAGTGGATAGTTATTAATTTCCAAAAAGAAGACCTCCATTTCAAATCGGTAGCTGCTCTATCTGGCTTTTTTTTGTTTGTTGCCACAATCGATTGAAATATTCAGCTCTCAGCATGTGCAGCTGGAGTTGTATTTCTCTGGGAGTCCAAGAGAAAAATCAGGATTCCAAAGTGCTGCGGGAACTTTAGGTGGGCAGTGGATGATTGCAATTTTTTTCACTCTGTAAAAATGTGTCTTGCTCCCATTGTGAAGACAGAATCCGTCTGTATCTGCTTTAGCATTGCAATATTAGGCGTATAAATTAGGCCACTTTTTCCCGATCTAAATGGGGTTGTGTTCAGATGTCACCATAATTGTCCCCTCTTTCATTCCTCGCCCCGTAGTTTCTTACTCCTACCCACAATGCCCAAACAATCCCGCTCTCCCCGCCTCCAGTCTCCCAGAATCTAATCCTTCTGCTTGTCCCCTCCAGCCAAAGCGCCGTCCGTGTCTGCCTGACCAACTCCCCACTCCTCGCTCAGCTTCCCCTTTTCCGACCGTCCGTCTTGCCGCATCTCTGCAGCCCCCCAAGGCCTGGCAAAGGATTTGTGCTCCGACTAAAAGGAGAATCTATTTCCCATCTCTGCAGCCCCAGCTAGTTATCATACCCAGGAAACATGCTGACTCTCTGGAGTGATGCCTTGAGGAGAAGTTTAAGCAAGAATCCATATTTAAACAACTAAATCCGCCCCCCCCTCACATTGAAATAGTGGCGGAGTCTCAGAAGCCTGCGATCATGTGTTTAATAATGCACCATTGAAATATCCAGCCGCATGAGTCAACGGCAACTTTATTGAAACAACACGGAAGCGACTGAGCAACAACTCATAGTCTGTTTTATTTTATTTTTGATGGAGGAGTTGCTCAGAGTTTCTCTCACACTGTGACACTTGAAATCGATCAATTAGTCTGTTGTAAATCCTTGAATGAAAGATAAATGTTTAGTTATTATTTAGTATTTTCAGCGTAGCACGTAGCTGATAAACACATTCCCAATGTAACTGAGTCTAGATGCACCAATCAAAGAGCATATTGCCTAAAACAAACTCCTTCCTTTTCTCATTTTAGTGGCAACCATTGCAGAAGCTAAAGTTAATATGCAGCCCGTGTTTGTAATTGTTAATTTCAGGCAGCAGATATTGGTTTTCTTTTGTTGACTTATGGGTAACGCTCGAAGGGATGGGGTTTCTCTTTTCTAAGTCAACGTCTTTAAATCCAACTAATATGAATGGTGGAAACAGTTAAAATATCCAACATTCAAATTAAACCAAATGAGCATTCCATTTGTTCCATGTAGTGAGCGCTGCTTTATTTCCATTTACTAAAAGGTAGCAAGTATTTTCCATTAAAAATACAAATATGCTGCATGCTAAGCAGGCTCCTTCTTGTTATGCAAACAAGGATTTGTAAGTCCAAGATGCTTTCCGTTGCTTTTATTAAAACTTAAACTTAGACCTAATGTAGTGAAATTTAAACAAAAATGTGACCATGTCCAACAGGGCCTGAGCGGGATGCGCTCGTCGAACTTTGGATACAAGTTCCTTTAAATCTTAAAGTTTCTAAGAAATCCAAGACAGTATATTATTATGACTAAAGTAGAATCACAGCGGAAAGAACAAAAAAACATGAAGCCGCCCAGATCTTAAGATTTCATTATTTAGATGAAAGCCCCCCGAAAGGCATCTTTTCTGTGAAAAAACTGAAAAAACAGAAACACGACTTAGCTGATGGAAAGATGAATGGGTTTCTGGAGCCATTTTGAAGCCTATTAATGGTATTAAGACCACAGTGTTGAAAGCTCTTACCCATAGAGCTCTAACCTAAGCTCTAAAAGCACTTCTCAATATCTGGTGTGTCTGTACTAAAAGGCTGATGGTTCCAATGATTTCTGGCATGGATTTGTTTGCCAGAAAAGTGGTTGAACGGTAGAAAGCACGGACCCGCGGTATCGATCTGGGTGGGCTCGTGCAGCAGAGGCAGGGCCCCCATTCTGCTGTATCAGTGCTTTCCTGACTTTTACAAGAGGTTACTCACGTGCGGGGGTGGCGGGGGGATCGGGGGGAAGTGCAATCGCATGTGCACCGCGAGGAGTCTTCTTTCTGTTGTGGATCGGTGGTAAGTAGCCATTAGTAAACTGATCTTCGGAAGAGGAAATTTAATGGTCTCCTAACTGTATTTACAAGCCATTCAATTTGATAAAGGGTGCGATCCTGAATGATTTATCATAATGCCGCTCTGTTTCTTGGTCTTCAAGCTATCCGATTCTGGATTTCATCAGTGCTTCTATTCATTCATTTGCCCTTTCATTCTTTCATCAGATCTCATCAGTGTGCAACAGCGAAAGCAGATCCAATGATATATTCTAATGTTTGCAAAACAGCGACTGTCACAAGCCATAATTCCAGTGCTCTGTTTTTTTTGGTCCTCCTCCTCACTTCTTTCAGTTACCCTTATTTGGATCTCCTTGGGATTCCTTCTAAGTTAAATTGCATAAATATTGTCTAGCTTTCTGCTCGGTTAAACATCAAAAGCTGTGGAAAGGGGAAATATTAAAATATGGAGATAGGAAGTAGCTCAGTGGGGCAACTGATTAGTGTACCAATCATTGTCATCAGAATTCATTTTGCAGTGGCGGATTTAGGAAATTAATCTTTTGTCTGTATAATCACGGTAATAACAGCAAGAAAAGTGTTTTTTAACAACACTGGAAGACTCCCTTCGATATATGTACCTATAGTGTTTACTTCCACGTCTGCACACATGTATTTATTCATTGCCTCAGGAGATGGAAATCTGTGTATACATCTATATACAGACTCTGCCTCTATCCAAACAATGTTATTGAGGAAATTACTGAAAATAGTGGTGTTATTTTTTGCAATACATTATCTACGCCACTTCATCTGGAGCTCATGATAAGAGGGAAAATGGATAACATAAATACATGTCTTTGCATTCTATGCCGTGGATCAACACCTGCTAATTTAGTATATTAGATCATGTATCGACGTGCCAGGATTCAGATTAATGTCTTCACAAAAATACCCATTTTTGTAAAGACATTAATCTATAAACTGTGTTCATTTTGTATACAATGCATACAAATAATAAGATACAAATTAGAATCTTCTTTTCACATGCAGCACAAAATCATACAGAATATTCAAACACATGCCCCATTTTTTAGATATTTACATTGTGGTATATTAACTTTTAATTGTGTGCGTGTGTGTGGGTGTTTTGTCTCAATTTGTTCAATTTCTGCACTTCTATTATTGGAATCCATAGCCTCGCTCTGTTCATATAGTTCCACCTTATATAATCTTCAGAATAATGATAGTGCAAAAGGGCTATTTAATATTTAAGAGTGTTGAATATTTAATACTGTTTTCTAACTTAAAAGAGTGAACTTTTGGAGGCCAGAACATGCTCAGACGGCAGCTTTAAATTGTGGACTTCCGAGGTGTACCTGTTGCCACACGCGCACAGTGAAGCCATCAGTCAATAAAAACGGAGAAGACAGAAAGTGTAGTTGAAACAATACTTCCCTCGTTCTCAAGACATTAATACGTTGTCACATTTCGTTCTTTTCGTCCAGCATCCCCATCGGCGAGTGACCTTCTCCACCGCCAACCCCGTGCAGGACCTGCAGGACGCCTCCCAGCACAGCTACTATGACAGCGGCTTGGAGGAATCTGAGACTCCCAGCAGCAAGTCGTCGTCTGGTCCCCGCATCGGACCCCTGACCCTGCCCGAGGACCACTACGAGAGAACCACTCCGGATGGCAGCATCGGAGAGACCGAACACCCGGAAAATGGTACGACGGTAATCCCTGCCTTTCTGCCCTGTTCCCCATGAATATGTATTTAAGTGTCAATGGCTTTTAATTGGCTGTCGTCGTGTTGTGTGTCCGTGGCGGTGTTGTTGTGCGATGCCTCTGTGAGGTTTGTTTGTGCTCTGTATTTTTGAGTGGAAGCCTGTGATGTTGTCTCGCTGTGTTTGTTGATGACTGTGTGAGGGGCTATTGGTTTTTAAGCAGACCTGTGCTTGGCTAGGTGCTTTGTGTGTGCATGTGTGTAGGTGCATGTGTGTGTTTGTGGTATCAAGGGCTAGCAAGAATTAGCAGTGCCTTCATCCTCGTCATCAGCAGGTCCTCTGTCAGACATCCTTAATGACCCTCCCTCACAAGTGTGCTAATTAAAAAGCCCAACTAATGGAGCATTTGCCCTCTAAATAAATCTGAACCATGACATCTGTGCAGACAACGCTGTGTTTACTCAAAGCAGCGCCTCGCTCTCCAGTTGGACCCGAGTTGTTCTGCAGCTCAGGTGTGCAGGAGCCATCAATCCACGGGGTGACCACTGATGGTCCCAGCACAGGTCCATATTAGGGTGAGAAAGAAAAGAAAAAAATAGAAAAATTCATAGCCAACACCGTAGCTGCCAGGCAACTGCCAGCCATTCCTGCCGCCTTAAGCTGCTAAACATAATTCATTACCTGCCTTGTAACACACTATGATAAGTGATTCACATGGTGCATTTCCAGTTATTATAGTATTTTGTGCCTTGCCCCGCTCTCTGGATTAGACACTTTTACATGGCGATGTTTCACTGCTCACCTTGACCGGCTCATCCTTCTTCCTACATTTGTCTAGTGTGTTAGTCTGCTCTATTAACGCACACTCTTGCTTTTTTCCCCGAGCACAGGGTATGGATTTTGGAGGTGCGTAACAAGGCGCTCACTGCCCTGTGCAAAACGGGGCATGTATCAGCATGGACTTGATAGAGCTGTTGATCAACACTGACAGTTACTTTGTCACTGTCCGAGTGAAAGAGACACAGATTTATCTTTTGTCAATGGGACTGTACGTTCCAAGTGCGGAAAGTTTTTCTTGCTTTTTTTCCTTTTTTAAAGTGATGAGAGAAGGGGAAAAAAAATATCCTATTTCAGTCTCAAGCACTCCCAGTAGCAAAGTGTTGCGGTATCAAAGGCTAAAATGTGTCACTGTCACGCCAAAACAGCAGACGACAAAGTTCTATTATTAGGGGTGTCTTGCATTGTGATGCATTGCCTCTTCCCTCGACAAGTGTGCTGGGTCTCATTAGCTGGCTTATTCATCTCTATTGCAAATGTTTACTGTTTATTCGCGGATGTCAATTAGTGACACCATATTTCAAATGCAGGCGGGGATGGTGGGCGTGTAGGTCCTGTCAACGTTCCCTCCGGCTCTGCAGAGGTCAGAGACTTCTTAACATCCCATTTAATGAATAGTTTTATGTTTATAGCCCAGAAGCCAGCTGTCGACAACATTTCTTCCCGACAACGTGTGTCAGATATGCATTTTCTTCTTTTACCCCCACGTTCCTACTGTTGTAAGTGTTTATTGGGCTTTTCTAGCTATCTGCCGAACACAGGTTTCTGTCAGACGAGGTGATCTTTGTTGTCAGCAGCACGAGAGCAAGATTGTGAGGGAAGATGGAGCAGTTAGAGGATGAAAAGATGGCACAAGATGGGGGGGGGGGGGGGAGATGTTAGATTGCGAGAGCGAGCGGGGACTCAGAGACTCCGACAAGGAGGCAAAGCCCATAGGATGAGCACGTAGGGCAGCGAGATGCAGAAGATGAGCCACTAACTGAAGGTAAACCTAATTAAAATGTGATTCCGACGTCGGGGAGATAACAGAGAGCCTGCATAAAATGAGGGATTAGACAGAAAAATCAAACCCAACAGAGGACTCCCTCCCCGGCTCCACCTGAGCAGTGACGTGACGTCTTTTTTTTTAGGGGTTTGAGTGACAGGGTGCCAGGATGTACTGGTGCGGAGCTTTATTCATTGCAGTTGCAGATGAGTGACAGGCGAAAAATGGGGAGGTGAGCATGATGTGTCATTCCGCTTAAGTTGGATAAAACTCAATATATGAACCTCAGACTGTCAGTCTTTGCATCGCTTGGCCCGAGAAATATTGACGTGGACGTGTGTTTTGTTGTGGGCTGACAGCGCTGAATCTGCATGTTGAGTGAGTGTCAATGGCCCACAGCAGAGCGTGATGTACAGCTCGTGATCCATTCCAGTTTCGTCGCTTGGTGAAAATATGGCATCAGTCAGACCTTCATTGTCTGCAATGAGGTCAACTGCTGCATGGGCATGAGTCCGGACCTCCAACTGGAAGGGCATGCCATTAAATGCAATGTCTTTATTCAAGATGTTCCAATTTTAAAGTTATAAAACTAGTATATATATGAAATGTTCTTGGTTCCAATTCAACACACAGTCCAAAGACAAATCCATATTGGATGTTGGCGGCTTTACCAGTGTGAATTGGGATTCGCTCCCGCAACCCCAGTAACTCTGAAAGTATAAACAGTATAGCTGATAGAGGGGTTTATTGATTTACATACCGTATATATTCCTTATTATACCTTTGCTGAAAGAAAAAAGTCTGTGTTGCCTCTATCAGACTTTCCGGTTCACTGATGTGGACATCAACGTTGTTCCCTCATGGTGGTTGGCTTTGGAATTAAGAGTAGTTTCAAACAACCGTAATGAAATTTCTAATATATGACATCTATGCTGCCGGATCTGCAGCAATTAATTTCTGGACTTCCTTTTTTCCCGTACGCCTGAGTGGCTGCTTTCCCCACCCTCTACTTTTTTTTAATTTTAATTCCTATCTTCAGGCTTAGTGTTAGAGTGCACTCCATTTCAGTATCCCCATGTGTATTTTCCACTCTCATGTTCACGCGTGTTGCATTGCTCAACTGCTGGTTCATCTCATCGGCAATGTTTATTCATCAGGGGCACGTGCATGTGTTTATGTGCGTTTGTATGTGTGTGTGTGTGTGTGTGTGTGTGTGTGTGTGTGCGTGTGTGCTTACATTATGTGCGTATGGGATTGTGTGTGTGGTCTGTGTATTACTTATGTTGTGGGGACCCAAATCTGTTCGTAGACTCACGTTATTGGGATTTGTGTGCGTGTCATTAATGAAAGAGGTTAATTGTGGTTAAGCAAGTAGTAGTTATGGTTAATGTTAGATTAATCTCTAAGAAATGAACTTAAGTCAATAATGTCCTTTGAAGACATGGACATGACTCTGTGTGTGTGTGTGTGTGTGTGTGCGCGTGCATGAGTGGGTGCATTCATGCCTGTGCTTATGCGTGCGTTCATGCGTGCGTGTATTTCTTCCTATTGGTTGGTGTTGCACCGCACCCCGAATCGCTAAATCATTTTGATTACAGTGCTATTTTACTTTAATAGACTCTCATCATAATCACTGAGCTCTGTAATTCTCTTTAAATTGATTGCTGTAGACAGCATGAAAACTGCTTATCTTGTATGTCTGCTCGCCGTCAAGATGCATGATTAGTCGTCCTCAGTGAAATCAGAAGGAGGCTGGTTTGTCCAATCTGTCCATCCTCTGTGTCTCAGACTTTGCTGATCAGATTGCAAATAGTGGCCGTGTCAAAGTAATTTAGAGTGTTTGTCACTAGCCACATTCATGGCTATTAAATGAACAAACACTCTAAATAGATGCTGTTTCCTGCATTTATATATTTATATTTATCCAGCAAATAACTTATTGTGCCACCGGCTAATTGTTGTTTAATACAATCAAACAATGTTAATTGTGGTACTAACCTGTCCTTTACTACAGTCCACTCACCTGTAATACCTTATCTGTCATTTTTAACAAACAGTTTCCGCATATGAATATGACGAATCTGCACGTGAGCCAGAAGCTGTCTGCTTTCCATTTCTAGTTTGACCAATCACGTTTGAGCAGGCTTTGGTTGCCAACTATCACTTTGTGTGGAGAGAAAAAGAGGCACAATAGATTGAACAAAATGCATAATTTATCGGCTTTTGAATTGATCTGCATTCATATGCATTCATGTTGACAAAGATCAGCCAAAATGTTGTCTGGCCCAAAAACACCTATAGCAAGTATCGCTGTTTTTGTTTTGTGTGATAAAGTAAACAAAACAGCTCTGGATATTTGCTGTCTGCATCAGAAGCCCCAAAATATTGGCTGTTGCCCCCCGAGGCTAATTTGCAGTCATTTGATAGCCAATAGACTGATGTTTAAAAGTGTGACTTTATTTTCACTGCAGGGTTTCATCAGGCTGCAGGTATATTTCTACCAATCAGAGGGTAGGGAAGAAGGGATGTCGCCTGAGAGGTGAAACATAAGTATGAAACTTAGGAGAAGCTTAAGTTAAAGAAACTATTATAATTCAATCGATGCTAGCAGTCGATATTTCACAACAACTGATAAAAACGTATATTCCACATACTTTTTAATCAATATTAGCCCAAGCCACTGTGTGTATTTTTGAGCTCCAGCACTCAGAACCGGTTTAACCTCCAGCTGCCCCAGAACCCTGGGTATGATTCAGCCGGGACCTATGATAGGCCTCCCCTCTTTTCTTGTGACACAAGTTTGACCGGCAATCCTGTCATGTCCAGTCCAACGCACATAATAATCACTCTTCTGGGGATCAGTGGTTAGGCATCTTGGCTGTGATATGGGGGCCAGCTCTGATAGGACACAGGTGGATTGAAGACAGGTACCAGCGTGCAACACAGACACATACACATTCCCACACACACACTCAACTGGCCACAGATGGAGGAATTTGGATGTGGCCGGTTGCCCAGTGTGAGGTCCGCCTGCGTCTCCCTCTGCACGGACTCGCCGCCATATGGGCTATAGACAAGGCTGAGATCAAATTGAATAAATGTGCATTTACATTATAATGAAGTTCTTTAGTAATGCTTGTATTTCCGGCCTTAGATCTTCTTGACGATGCATGTAATGTCGTGTATTTATTCTTTGGAACTGAAGTCAAGGGTTCCCTCTCTGCTTTCAGTGTGTGCCATATCGCTATCCAACATGGCACCCCAATTTTTAGCCATCACTGCTATAATATAATGAGGTTACAGTGAGAGAATTATTTCAAACAAACAAAAAAATGTGAGGAAAGCGTTTGCAGAAACTGAGAGTCGTAGCATCAGCCTAATGGGGCTTGTTTGTCCCATGAGTGTCGGCTTGGGCCCCTGCCCGGGCACCAATACAGAGTGCAGATGCAAGGGTGTGGGTCTCCTGAAGCAGATGTCA
Organism: Pleuronectes platessa; assembly: GCF_947347685.1. Taxonomy (NCBI): domain Eukaryota; kingdom Metazoa; phylum Chordata; class Actinopteri; order Pleuronectiformes; family Pleuronectidae; genus Pleuronectes; species Pleuronectes platessa. The sequence continues at coordinate 16,405,984 of NC_070640.1, read as the reverse complement.
ATGTTCCCTATCAGAGTCCCTGTCTGTTTGTACATTTGAGTGGAGCAGACCATGCCAGTCCCAAACCAGCAGACCGGCCTAACATAAAAGTGAAAGGTCGAAGCGTCACTGGCAGTTTTGTGGCGATTCTGTGGGAAAGAGTCCCAACAAGTCGTCCCTCGAGGCAAGTTGTCATGAGTAATCCGCCTATATGCCGAGCTTATTGTTGCACACGCATTATGCTCCGCTAACATCAGCTGCCGTTGTTTGCCTCCCCATCACCGAGATTGTTTGTAATTTTATTTTGGAACAAATAGGTCAATGGACGAGCCTTACTGGAGCAGAATTAAACTCTCTAACCTGAATACGGCTTTCACACCATGAACAATGGTTTACTGTAGCAGTGGTGGGTTTGTAGGACAATGCAGCTGAATCCAAAATGGAACTGATGATGTGTCAACTTGTCACATTTTTTAACGTTCATGGATTTTTCCATCACCCAATTTGAATCTGAAAATGTGCTTTCGCTCGTGTGGTCACTAACAATACGACCGACAACCCCAAACTTTGGGTGCGCACATTACGGCTTTTGTCAAAGGATCTCAGCTGGGCCAGACATTTGAACAGGGCTAGATGAAAGAAAGGACATGGTATCACAGCTCAGACCATTAACTGCAGCCAAGAAAGGAGTTTGCTTATTGTCTCTTATTGCGCGATTACATGTGAAATCTGGAATGGAGCCAGAGCAGAAATCCTATTATCTCCTTGAATCCACCTCTTACATTCAAGTCCATATCACGGCATTTTGCACATAAAGGTGATTTCTCTGTACTTTCATCATTGTGACCATCTGAGTCGGAATCTTCCCTGGTAATAGCATGATTTTATCAGGACCTGCTATGTTATTGCGCTTGGGTACCTGCCCTGTTAATATATAGTTTACATTTGGGTATTTTACATTAGAGAAAAAAAGTTCCAATGTTAAATATTAAAAGAGATATTTTAATGTCTTAAATAACTTTTTAAAAAGAGAAAAGCAAAACTCGTAAGAGATTCGGTGGAAGATTTCTTTAACATTTCCTCAGGACAGATTCCCTTTTGTTCTCCACTCTAATTGAGGTCTACCAAACCCACTCAGTTCAATTTGCATGTACGAAAAACCCATATGAGTGTTCTGAGTCATGCCCAAAAAGTAAAGCACACACATATGAGCGCACATTAGGTTCCATAAATAGTGCTTTTAACGCCATTGCTGCCACAATCTCCAGTTTTAGCACTAAGCTTGTAAAATGAAAGAGCGAGCCAGTTTGCCTAAGCCAGTATCCCTAAGCTTTAGATGTGCTCATGTATTACTCTAACAAAAGTGGATGGCTCTCTGTACTTAGGCAAAAATTGGATAGTACACTGCCTTCTCTTGCCACGCCAGCGAGTCTGGGCAACAGCATGCTGAAGCAGCAGGTTTGGAGGTGGTAATGGGAGAGACTCCGGCTTGAAAGTACAAGTTTATAAAGACACCGGAGAAGAAAAATTTCTTAATTAGCCCGGTGTCAGTCGCAGCCATAAAAGACACTCCTTTTAACAGTGTCCACTCATAAAGGTCCACAAGATCCCGAGCTGAAACTTTAATGGAGGCAGAAATAGAAAGTGGCGGTTGGGCTCTGTGGCTCTCAGTGGGTCTTACCCAGTCTCACCCCAGATGTGATTCGTAGAGCAGGTAGAGCGATGTGCATTGGGCAGGGGATGCTGGCTGGGGGCCAGATCCACTTTAGCCTCAGTTGGTCGGGCAGCTGAAGCCGGCATCAGAGAAAGGCCCCGGGGGTCATCTCTCCATCATAGTGTGATGGGGACCGAGAGCCGCTGAACCTCCCTCTAACTAGTGTTCTGCCCTTCAATGATGGATGGCACTTGAGGGACTGGAATTGTACTGTATGGGTCTGACATGCATTTCCTTATTTCCAGTGAGTCACAGAGGAATGGAGCCGCTCTAGCTTTAAGGCTTTCTCACAGTCAGTTGAGGATATCTTAGAATTCGTTGCCGTTTAAGGACTTTGCCAACTCAGTGAGGAATACATCCTGTTAAAGTGGAAATTACCTCCCTACACCAAAATAGAGTGCAGCGATACTTTTGGGTTTGTTTGCTTGTGTTTGCATTTTCCCCATTTGTTTAGAAATGAAAATATCCTCCTGGTGAGAGGATCAATTCTTAATTTGCAATTTTGTGTTAACATGGTATATCATGCAATCAATATCCTGCGTGCCTTCAGCTAAGAGAAAATCACTGTAATCTGTCATGCTTAACCTCACGGCCAAGCGTTACTCATTTTAGGTGACAGAAGAGGATTTTTTTCTTCACTTCTACACAAAGACTTCAACACATTTTTACAAGGACTTGACAGTTTTTTTTTTTCTTTTAAAACCACATCTTGATAATTATTTCCCAACTTCTAAAAATTCCCGTCTTTCCACGCTCACTTTTAAACCTACTTTCTGGTGCGAGGCGTCTCCAAAGAGCCCCTGTTCTCAAGCCAAAAGGAGAGTAATTCAGACAGAATACTGCATGATGATGCGGCTTGTTTCTGCATTTGTGCTCTAATTAGAGAGCGCGCTTGACTCCATTGTGAAAATGTAACTTTCGTTTTTTAGATTTCCTTGTCACTTTGAGAATACAGAGCTGCAACAACAGACATCTATCACTCTGCGAATCCTTGGTCACCATTTTACGTAAAGCAATCATGTGTTTTTTCATATTTTCCCTTAACCTTTGTGTTACCCTGTCTCAGATGGTCATGTTGCAAGGCCCCAGCACTTGTCACTCATCTTGATGAAGTGTCCACTTTGATGTGTACCTCATCTTCAGGCCAGATACTGTTCCAAACATGCAGCCACCGAAGGCACTGACGAAACAGATGGCACGAGCAGCCACTTTCGTAAAAAAAGAAAAAGTGACAGCAACATTTACTCTTGATGTGCATTTGCTGTATTTATTATTTTCTCTCCATCTCTTACTGCCTCCTCACTTTGTTGTTGTTATTGCGATGGCTCCCTTGCACTTGATTGCCCCGATGTAGCTCATCAGCAGCCACATTTACATGGCACAAAAGCACAGTGAATATACCCAATTTGTTAAAAAGAAAATCGCTGAAAGGTCTGTTTTCTGCCAAACATGCACATCCAGGGCTGCAGACATGCCCAGACTACTCCGCTGTGTGCATGACCTCATTTAGCCATCAGTTCATTAAATTTTCATTTTATTATCTGATAATGCTGCATATGTCCTGTCCATTGATGTTATTTTAAGGTGATAAAACATTTATATTGCCATTCTATGCCCCTTTAATACACTAGACGGCACTTAAGTGCAGGTGTGGTCCTCATTCAATCAACCAAAATAGGCGGCCCCCAGATATGCCAAAGTGCCCCCTCCCCCACACGCACTCACACATCTCAACAACTATCAGGTCAGAGGTGTTATTGTGCCGGATAATTATTCCTGCCGGTGGGTTTCGACAACTTCAAAGAACATGAATGTTGGCTCATTCGACATCAAGCCAAAGCCTGTAAAAGTCAATCAGATACAAGCGGCTGAAAGCAATAAATCAGTGAGGAACAACAGGGGATGGCGGAATCACGCTGGCCTCAGAAGCCACCATGATGACCCCCTGCTGCCTTCTGTGCTTTGCATTCCTCTTTAAGTCGGTATTTAAAGACGGAAATGTGCGATTTCCCTTGATAATTATACTGTACATTGAATCATGCTCTTGATTCCATGTGATGTTTTCTTCCCTTCCTTTAATCAAAAGTCTTGTCAGACCAGCTATTGCCTGGCACAGGATATATGTGGGTAGAGCGGCATGGGCAGATTGCCACGGTGGCCTCTCTGCTACACAAATGGCAATTTTCATTATTCATCATGTTGTATATTTCAATGGTCCTGCTCCAAATGCATAGCTGTATTGTTCAGAGCATTGTGGGAAGAGAGCTTTTTTCCGTCTGACTGCTTTAGTATGCTGACTCTACCAGAGAATTGTCAGTCATGCAGCAACCCTATCTACAGACGACGGTCAAATAAAGCTCTGCCTCTGCAGGGTCATGATTTAGCCGCTGCATGGACTGCTTACATAATTCTAAAAATCGGATTTTGTGAGATTACATTGGTGTTTGGCCATACTTGGCATGACAACCATGCACCTCCGGTGACTGTATTATTTAAATCTCCGTGTATTACCTTTTGCATCAGCTATCTCTTCATATCACTTGTGGTTATATAGCAAGCCTGTATTTTGCCTGGAATGCATCCAAACTGCAGAGCTCTGTTAAAAGATACGATGTATGATCAAATGATAAGTTGTGCTAGAACAAACACGGCCGTAGGCAAGGCTGTGTAGTCCACCAGACACAGAGAATGCTGTCAATACAGAGTAGAGGAACTCTCGGAAGCCTTGATGATCATTTCAAGTTTCTCTTTGGACGTTTATGCAGGTATAAGATAATTAGCAGCTAATGTCCGTTAACAAGGCCTCACACTGCAGCCTGTGAAGATCAAAGGCAGAATTAGCGAAGAGCTAACGTCTTGATCGAAAGGGGAGAAAGAACAACAAATAGATCATGGAAGACATCCATTCTACATGTCAATAAGATCTATGAGATGGTGAGCAAAGAAGTGGTGCATTGGAATGAAGTCCAAGTAGGATAATAAAGAGAGGAAAATAATTATTTCTGTTTAGCATATGCAGTTTTAAAGACACCTTTTTTTTAACTATGTTAATACAATTATTCATTGTCACTAAAACATAAATCCAAATCAATCAGGTTAGACTTTTAAATAAGTGAGTAGATTAGACTAACATTTTATTTATCATGAGCAAGAGGAATAGACGTTGGTGCTCAGGCCCAAGCAGGAAGTAGAACACCATAGTAGCAATGCTGTGAATTAGGTGTTTCAGCTACAGAGGAAAGTTCCCACCCGGGTCGGAACCCCAATGGTGATAGAGAGGAATGGAGCAGGAAGTTGGGAAGTCTCATGAAGGTTTCTAGTTGGACAGTTTAAAGGGAGATGCCTGGGTATTCAGAGTTGAGGGGGTGCAGGGGTAAAGGGTGGGTCACTCATTGATCGTTGTACCGAACTGACAGCTGAATGACAGGAGAGAGAGCAGAACGTTTTAAAGTTTGACAGCTTACAAGTGACTGACTCAGGGCGAGAGTGTCAGGTTGTGATTGGATGAAAAGAGAGAATGAGTTTGCAGGACTACGAGTTTTGGGGAACTGTGCATACTTGAGGAGGCATATGGCAGAAGACATTATTCCTTATTGAACCTTCGCTGGGCTTCATTAACGTCCGGTCTAAATGGCAGTTCCCTTTAAATTCATCCTTCTAAGTTGTGAAAACAAAAGAAAAAGCATTTTCTACTTGAATCAATCAATTCTGCAATGGCTTGAATGGAGGCAGGATGTGGCCGAGTAACGAAGAAAAAAACTGTACCATTTTAAGACCTGACTAGAAAAGTCCATTGCTCTTAGTGTAAGGAATTAAACAACTTAAAATACAATGAATATGAACAGTGGGACCGTTTCTGCTGTAACAAAAGAAAACATCTCCTTTGTGCTCATGTAGTAGATAGAAGGCTTGGGTGTGAGACGAGAATAGACTGGTGACTCCTCAAGTCAATGTCATGCAGTAATTAGAGAAGGGCTGGGTGATAAAACAAGCTGTTTAATTATCAAGACAACATTTACCAATAAATTGGTCACAGTCTTGACAAAAAACATATTTGCTGTTACATTTTTATTCACAGCTCCATCCTCGTTTCTAACATCAGAGCTGTCACCAGTTCTTAAACGTTTTTTTCCTTTAGATGTACGGAATTTGTAATGGTAACAATGGAGTCCAAACAAAAAAGATTAATTAAGCGACCACACAAAACTCAACATGACAGGATCTAAGTTTATATTTCCTGGAGCTTTTCTCACACACAATGAATGCTTTGTTGTCCGAGTATGTTTGTGCATAGAAGGAATCGGTTTCCAGTGGCTCTCAATGTAATTACACAGTACATGATACTGAAAATAATGTAAAGGGAGATACACTTTGACACGCAGTAAGAACAAGAACAACAAAGCTGAGCTAAGGTAAATAAACACAAACACACGGCAATTATCTTGAAACCAGTACAACCAACCATGGACAGAACATGCAATCAACAAATCAAGCAGTAAGAAGCGGTGATATAAGGTGTGAGAATGTGCTGAAATAGATATAAAGTGGAAAGTGTAATAAGTTACTATGTAGGTGTTTATGTGCATCCTACGTGTGCATGTCCATGTACAATAAACAGACTGTACTTCTATGTATCTGCCTGTTAAGTGATAACTAAATAAATGCTTTTGCACAATGTGAGTTTAAAGTTAATTATATAAGTGAATGTTTAGTAATACTGGGTTATTGAGTCTGATATAACTTATTAATATATAACTGTTTATCTGAGTGACTGTTCTTTTGTCTGGCCGTATTGTTGTTCACCGATCTTCAACACCTACCACACAGTCAGAACGGGTGGTATCCAAGGTGTGAGAATTCTGCAGTGGTGCTTCCTGGACAATTCTGATTCTGGAGGTGCACAAGTATTAGATGGTGGGCAAGTCAGCACTAATGGCATTTTCTGCAAGGCTAACTGTCCGTTGTAGCCTTTACTTGTCTTGTTTAGTGGCCCAGGCAAACCAGACAGTAATGGAAGCACAGAGAACCCACTAAGTGACTGCAGTGTAGAACTGCAGCAATGGTGCAGGCAGATCCCTTAATAATCATTTTTTGAGTACTTTTGATCCCAGGTACCTGATAAATTCCACAGATGACAAAGTGCTCCATAGTCATCTAGCCAGTTCTAAGAAGCGTGTTCAACAGCATGTTGTTGTGACCATGTCAGAGGGCCAGCTCCCTCCCTTCCTGTCCTTATGCAGACTTGTCACTGTCAAGGACCGGCTTAATGACTGTTTTGTCATCTGCAAATTTCAAAAGGTTAACAGACAGGTTTGCTTAGGTGCAGTGGGGAAGGCGGTGATCCCGGGGGGGGGCACCTGGTGCAGGCTGTCCAGCTTCGGGATGTGATTTTCCCCAGTCTCACCTGCTGCGTCCTGTCAGGAGGCTGCTGATCCACTGACAGGTAGAGGCTAGCACCGTGAGCTGGGGGAGTTTAGAGAGGAGGATTTCTGTGGTGATAGTTTTGAACACTGAACTGAAATCTGCCTGATAATTCCTAATTTGTCTGGAACATACCAAAGTGTAGAGCGGGGTCTGTGTTGTTTTCATTTCTTCTTCTTCGTCTTTTTAATTTCTGACAGTCTGGGCATGGTGAGTTAATTCCTGTCTTCACTGGTTAAAAACAGCAATGCATTTGGTCCTTGCAAATGGAAATTATGTGTTTATTTGCATATAGAGTGGGGAAAGAAATCCAAGATCGGATCACAAGTTGTCAGTCAAGACACATGTGGAGATGCATTCTAATGCTACATGTGAACTGGTGTAGGAAGACCTGTCCACTTGTGATTGGGTGCTGGGACCCAAGAAGCATTTTAATGCCTGGTGTGAACAGAGTCTCTGTGTCTCTGGCCTCCTTTTAAATCCCTTCTCAAAAACGCATCTTTTCAGGAAACCTACTTATTAATTCCGGTTCACCGTTGTTCTTAAGGTCCTATCTGTTTCACTTTTACTATAAATCCCAAATCATTGTTGATATTGTTATAATTGATTTTAATTATGTATTATTTACTGCTTTATTTCCCTCTGTTCTGTGATATTTTGTTTAGTTTGAACTGTGTAAAGCATTTCGTAGAATTGTTTTGAAAAGTGCAGTATAAATAAAGTTCATTATTATTTTTAGTGGTCCCCACTTCGGTAGGCCTCCTCGGTGACTTACCTGCTTGCGTTTAGCTGTAAGCTGGAGTTTATGTTGTCACAAAAACTGAAGTACAGTGTGAGTGAGTCAACAGAGGCCTGTAGCTCCAGCTTCGCCTTGTTGATCCATCTCCTCACAGTCTCTGCCGCAGGATTTGTTGGTTTGATTCTCTGTGTGTGAGTCAGGAGAACATGAATGAAAAATAGATTGGAGTCCCGAAGAAGAACAGAGTCCTTTAATATGGTACGGCTATGGTCCAGTTTGTTTTTTTCCCCTGTGGTGTAATGAAGTCACCTGAAATAATCGGTCTGCATGTTTATGTCCCATGCTAGTTATCAGGTCAGCCAAGCGTTGCACAGCCTCACTCACACAGGCCCAAGTGTGTTAGATGTAAACACCTGCAGGAACCGTGGAGGATAAGAGGGTTTACAGTTCATGATGAGAGTTTCTAAGTTTGGATTCCTCGTCTTATTTTCTCAACATAGTTACATCTCTACACCGACCTTTTATTATTGTAAAAGCAGATCCCACCTATGCTCGTTTCCACCTATTGCTCTGTTGCGCAGTCCGCTCAGTGGAGATGAGAACCAGGCAGCTGTAATGAGCTGTCTGGGCTGGACTCGCAGAGGCAGCTTTCAGTGAAGCACGAGGCAGCCGAGCGTGAAAAGTCCGAGTTTGTCCTGATGAGCACCAGTTCCTCCAGTTTGTTGACGAGAGGACGGAGATTGGCCCGGTGAATGGACGCCAGCGGCGCTCAAACTTAACGCTGTCTAAACTTCACTGTGGCAGTTTCCAGACCTGAGTCTTAACCTCCACAAAACGATTGAATTTTATTTTCTGGAAATAAATAAGTTCAATTACATATTGGTATAGTACAAATTACGATAATGTTTCCGTGGCATATGATAGATTATTAATATTGCACCGTACATCTTAATAGACACATATAAATATCCATCAAGAACTAACTCTACTAATACCCTATTTAAATTCTGCTTGGTAGATTTCCTTCTGGATCAATTGTGGCCTGGCCCAAAATAAAGATTTAAATGAGCAGCATTAATAAAATACCTGCACTGGCCCAAGGAACAAATGCAAATTTCTAAATTTAGGTACTGATGTCTGACTAATGCGTTTTAGACTCAACATGCACATTCTACTGAGAGTGTCCCCGAAGCCCTCTCTGCATGAATATGAGATAGAACACAGCATATAGAGAAATGCTGTTTGTTATCCAAGCTGACTCTTCTGATTAAAGATTTAGGCAAGATGATGTGGCCATCTATTCTTCTCAAGGCAAAGGTAACTTTAACAATAGACCTAAGGACAAGGCAAATGACACTGTAGGCCGGCTGAATAGGTTGTTAATTTGTTTTTATACCATTATTATTATTAAGATATTTGGTGTATTTGGTGTTTCCCTGCAGCCCCATTTTGTTAATTGCAAAAAAAGTGTTGTTTACATGATAATCATAAACCTCAGTCTCTTATGTTCATGAATCATATTTTTGTACTATTGCATTTGCAGGAGATCAATATTCTGTTGTAAAGTTCAAAATGCAATTTCCAGTCAGTAATTGGCCAGCAACCCTGACATATTGCTGTGGGCAGAGGCATGAAGCCGTTCTCCACACAAGCTTTTCACAAACACCTCCGCGCACCTGCAAAGAAACAATTATATAACATACAAAAGTGACTATGTTCTCATTTAGCCCCGTTTTCTCACATTCCACGGCCAGGTTTCTCGAATCTATTTGATCCTACAACGCCTCGCGCGTGTCACAGTTTGACAAAGCCTAAGAATTGGTTGACATATCACACCGCGTATCAACTTCTCAATTGGAGGAGCTGGTGCATGGTGTGATCTGTCAGCAGGTGCTAAGGCTTTGTCAAATGCAGTGATGCAAAAGGCAGTCTTCAAATAAACGAACTCCGAGACAAAATGGTGAGATAACTGACAGGAGGTGTACCATCACCCACTGAACCATCTACAGCGGCTCCTGCTGACGGGCCGCTGGCCGACATGTCCACTCATCAGCCGTTGTCAGCGAGAGGGCTCGCCTGCTGGAGAAGAAGCCGTGAATTCGGGGCCTTACCAAATCTGTGAAGGAGACGTTGATGCATGTCTCACACTTCAACATCGATTCTCACCTGGGCGTCACGTTCTGTCGACAGTTTAACTCCGCGATTAACTCGTTTCTGCCACACGATTAACAAGTTACGAATTATCAACGTGCCTTTTCGTTTTTTGGCACACAACGAAAAAACATGGCAATATCCATTAGCGATGCATTTATGATAGGATTATAAATAACCTCATCCAAGGGAGGCCGGTGAACTGTGGTCCACAGAACATGCTTTGGAATAAATGCATATCAATTACCTGCGGAATAACACCGCACTATTGTAACGCCGGTTAACTGCAGCTTTATCTCACATCTCACTTTCTGCAAAGGGATTGTGACAAAGCCTTCCAGCCTACACATTGTAATTTTGCTGGTGAGATGTGAAAGTGCATGTCTAAGGTTTGTATTCCATTACGACGAGCAAGGAAAATGTGCATGTCAACACTGTGTTTGTGTGCTCGTGGCAAGTTTTACCCTTAAAAAAAAAAAGCACCCCCGGATAAAAAAAGGATTGTTTTTTGGATGCTTCTGCTTACTGTGAGAAAGAGCTCTGAGCTCCTGAATAACAAGACTTGACATGTCATAGCTAAAGAAATACAAAACCCTGGTTTCTTGTTGTTTTTTCCTCATGGAGGATGACAACCACAGAATGCATTCGCACAATTATTATACTGATAGCCAACACCAGACTCTAATGTGTGCAGAGATCCGGGGTTATTTCTTCTATTTCCTTTAGTTTCCCAGAACTTTTAAGTCATTTGCCACATAACCTGTTTGCAGGGACCACAAATACACCATTAATATCGCTCATGCACTCCCAAACGATAGTCCCTGCTCTTCCCTGTTATCCCTCCACGAGCTCTGGGTCTCTCATATTTGTTCGCCATCGATCATAGCAGTGTGGCGCGCACACTGGAAAGCAGCCGGTGGGGAGAGGCTGCAATCAAACAGAGAGGAGCAGTGTGAAATCTCAGGAAGAGGCAGCTTCCCCCATGCCCGTGGGCAGGGGATCAGACGATGAGGAAGCCTGCCTCAGACACTCAGCACCTCCCATTGGCACCCTGATGCAAGCTGCATGCAAACCCACCCCTCGCATGTATCTGCCAGCCGGGGGGTTAAGCTCTATGTGTACCTCCACTCTGTAAGTGCACTGTGGAGTGCATGCTATGCTACTGCTATTGGAGGTGCTTTGAGAAGTTTCCCTAAGCGTCACTGAGGGCTACTGATGTGGTACCGAAGGTGGTAGAAGGTGGAAATTACTATTTTGCTTTTTCATTTTTTCATTTTTTTTTTCATGATATTGCTTTAAGCAAGCAGATGGAACCGACAGAGTATATAAGGAGAAAGCTGCAGGTGCAATCTTTCCCCCCCAAGACTGGGGGAAAATAAATGTGGTGTGCAGAGAGGAAGTGGACATGTCATTGAGTCATTGCTCTTCAAAACCAAATCACAAGCTCTCTAAATCCAGTCAACCTGTTCCAGCCACTGGCATAATAGTGCTGTGGTTTGCCCATCTGTTCTCCACTGTCCACCTTAGCCCTCCATCCATGACATGCAAGACTATAAACTCTAAAGGAGTTTTTTTTTTTTCCAGAGTGCGAGCAGATTTATTTCAGGGCCCGGGTACAGCAGAAAACAGCTTTGAGAGGGCGAGAAAATACCAATTTTCCCACTTTGCCTTTGGCTCCTCCTTCACCTCACGGTTGACTCATTTGCTTCGCCCGTGTCCATCAAATATTCAAGCGGCGATTGTTGCAGTGAGGCGTGAGCGTGTTTTTTTTTTTTCTCAGACAGTATTCTGCTCCACTGTACATGGGTACTATAGCTACAGTTGGCTAATGGCCACAGCAAGAGGCAAACGCAAAAGTACAAGAATCAGTACTGACTATTGAATACGTCTTTGTAGAGATGGATTTGAGCGTGACAGAAAGGTCAGTGCATGCAAATGAACAAACTGGACTCTTATCATAGCATGCTGTCGTAACACAGACAAACTTGATTTTAATCACATGTAGATAACTGATGATCTGACCTGCGTGATTGAAAGTTGTATGCACTATTATGCTAATGATAGCGTGTAGCGACAACGACTCTGATGTGACGGGTTACAGTTGAATCTAGGCCTCCCGTTTGTAACATTTTCTGGTAGGAATAGATAAAATGTCAAAGGTAGTTCATAAATAAAAGCTCCTGAAATGTAGATGAAACATTAACAGACAAGGTAATGGCCTACTAAAATAGCTGGCATGAGAGCGTCTATGTTCTTTCTTTCGATGACGCGCGACTATGTGCGTTGGCGGCACTGGAAGAAAAATGGCAGACTTTGGCAGGCCAGGCGGCGCATTTAGCTGTCAATGCTGATTTTCTGGCCCTTGATGAAGATGAGCGAGGTTCAGAATGTGCTTTAAGTCCTGTCACCAGTGCTTGGTATCACGCTACATTGCATGTTTTCTTCCGCGTGGCATTCCATAAAAGAAGTCCAATTACGATTTCTAAAAAAACACCTTCGCCCCAAAGTAAATTAACAACCTAACTGACAGCGAAGATGTGGCACTCAGCGTTAACCTTTTATGCCTTTTTATCTCCTGTCTGCAAGCCTGAATGAGTCTATGCATGCATTACGCGTTAAATAGGCAAATGTGAGCATTTGTCAATTTATGTGAGTAACTGGGAGTTTTCTGTGCATGGGTTCACACCGAACCCTATGACATGCACACACTTAATGGCCGTTCCTATTTCATAAAGAAAGAAATAGGCCCCGTTCTGACATGTTAAGCGTTTTAGAAAACCTGTGTAAGCGTACCTTCTTTTTTGTTTCCGACACACTGGTTTTTATTTGTGTAGCTACTGCAAATTTTTTACACGGGGCCCGCTTGGTGTGGCGTAAACCTCCTGGAAGCTGTGGAGAGGTTTTAATCAAGTGTGAAATCCTGTCGGAGTAGATGCCTCCACGACTGTGCTTGTGCTGAGGAGCGCACTCCTCAAACCGCTCTCCCCGACTCTTCCCCCGTGAACATGTTTGGTAGCGAGAGTCCATTTCACCGCAGTGATGCATACAGACAATGCTCTTAGCGGAGCTGAGAAAATGAAACTCCAGTTATTGTGCATCCGGCAGTGCAGACACACACACACACACACACACACACAGAAAGACACACGCTTGACTCGGTTGCCCGTCGTTTCATAGAGCTCAAAATGCAGTTTCTTCTCCCTTAATCAGGCGTAAAAATGTAGTTCATTCATCGACCTCGTAAACAGAGAGAAGATTTTGCCACTTAAGCATAATGAAATAATTAAGCATGAATAAGGCAGAACATTGCTCAATTGTGAAGTAAATGTATTAAATAGCCTAAACATCTAGCCATTTAGGATTACAGGAACAATGAGATTAACTGCAACAATAGATCACGCGGTCCATTCTTCTTTTCCAATTATTATTATTTATTTAAACAATGGGACAATTGTGTAGGGGATTATCCAGGAGAAATTAATATGTTAGACATAAATATGTAGAATAATGAAACCTCCATTCATTTTCATTAAGTAGTTTAATAGCTCAAGTCGCGCCGAGCACACACACACACGAGCTGTCTCACTCTGCCTTCTGATAGATTGAAGCCTTGGTGGGCCAGATGCAGTTTTTTTTTTCTTTCTCCAGCCTCAGAGGTCTGACATTTTGTGGGATAATTATCTAGCCAGTGGTCATGAGCACAATACTGATGGTACATCTCGTAGGCTTACTGTCGAGCTGGCCTTTCTCTGTTAGCTGCGAACTCTCGCCGCCGCCACCTCTGATACGTCATCTCTGGCGGTTGCATCATTCGCATGCAGCAACGTCTTTGTGCTCGTCTCATGTGCAGCGGTGAATACATTTGCTCTCGCTCGGACTCTCGTCCTGCAGCTGCGAGACGAGACGCTGAGCACTCCGTGATGGATTCCTTTTCTTTCATTGTGCCACTACAGTTTATCAGAGGAATCAAAACTTTACATGTCTGGCACATCAAAGATGTCAGTCGTCTGTTCCTCTCTTCACTGACAGAGAATTGTGTGCCGCAGTCTGAGACTGAAGGCATAAGAAAGATGAAGTGACTGCTGGTATTCCCATTTAATCCTGGCTTTATGTTTAGATTGTCAACAGGTGGGCTGCTTAACAAGTCCATTGTTTGACAGCTTAACGTTTCTGGTAAACAAATAATGCTGGGTTCCTCTGGCATAACTTTACTTTGAGACACAGTGTGATGTACTTGAGTGATGGTTAGAGCAAACTTATTTTGGAGCTTTACCAGATTGTACATTAGAATGAGGTCACTGGGTCGTGGACCCATTTATTTAATTAGGAGCCGCTGAATAAAAAATGGATGATAATCAAGGGCAGGGAACTCATTTCAGCTCTGTCAATCAATAACTCATTCAGCAATGGTTTTGCCCAAAGGGACTAAGCCATTCTCTTTGTAACCAAATTTTGCATGTCTACAGTGTGTGTGTGTGTGGGTGCGCGTGTGTGTGTGGTGTTTGGTCTATTCCTGCAGTCATTATTTCACGTTGACACATGTTCCGTGCACCATACGCCGCTTACAAATCACATATAACATAAATCAATATGTTGCTGCCGAACACATTAACAATACAGAGGTATACTTTATAAAAAGCAGCAGACAAAGTGCTCTTAGATACTTGTAAATGACATAGACACAGCATGCTATCTACTGAATGTATCACATCGGCTAGTGGACTACACACACACTCACCCACATTCACACACACACACACAGTAGTGCTCATTACACAGTGCATAGCAACAGCTACATAGCAACTGCTGCTGACTGCTTAGCAACAGCTGCAAAGACCTCAAGGAGGGGGGGGGGGGGGGGTTCATGGGGTGTTTTAGATGACACCATTTCTGTTCACAAATGCCTTTTTCAAGAATTCGTCTTTCATGAATGCTGCTCAGACTTTTACCGCGTCGAGGCTCGCCCTGACGGTGCTGTTTTCTCACACAGATATCCGCTCCCTGCCCGACGTGGCGATGACCGGAAACTGCACGCCGGAGTGCAGCGAGCTGGGCCACTCGGACGCCTGCTGGATGCCCGGGCATCCCTCCCCAGTGCGCAAGACCAGGAACCCCCCGAAGCTCTCCACCTTCGTGCCTTACCAGGAGAGAGGGAGCCTGGGTCGCCTGGCGAACGGGAGTGCCAGGCTGGGTGGCGAGGAGCAGCACCGGTCGCGCCTTCCGCCCTCCCGCAGTGCCTATTCCAACAGCGGTCACGACGCCAGTCAGGACTGCCCCTTAGAGGAGATGCCCCTGAGCGCAGCCTCCGAGTTCCCAACCCCCTCCCCGTCTGCCCACACTCCGAAAAGGGAAATTTACCTGTGAGATTTATCATCGTCTGATTGGCGCACAAATGAGGAAAGATACGCCCACTATCAGAAGGAGAAAGCGGCTGTCCCCTAAAGCCAATGCCCGTTTTTGTAGGAAACTATAGTCTGTGACTCATTCAATCACTGGCATGAACACTTGTTTTTGTCATTTTTCCTCCTTAAATTATTAATTTATTAGCATATTTATTAAGAAATCCACAAAGTTAATTGATGCACTCACTCACTCACTCACTCATTTATTTATACAAAATCTTGAAGGATACAATTCAAACAGATCCACAGGAAGTGCAGATGGTGAATGCTACTTTAGTACTAAGTGGTTATTGTTGTAGTTAGCCAATTTCCCATTCTGTGAAGTGATCTCTTTAAATCTGAAAGTTGTGATCAGTGCTCTTGTGCCATTATTAGCTATTATTTCATAGACAGCCAGTCAGGCCCTAACAAAAGGCACGACTCAACAATCAAGTGAAACGGTCTCTCTTAATGTACAGTGCTGTAAATACATTTGAATGGTGTGTTCTACATATATTTTGTCCGGCTTAAAAAAAAAACTAAAAAAAAAGTTTGCCTCAGAATTTCTAGCATATTTAAGCTTTTCTTTGCTGCTGCTGTTTAAACTTGATTGAAACCGTCTCCTGAGGTGGAGCTCGAGATTGTGGAAGGCATTTATCCGCTCCCCGCAATCACACACACCTTCGACCCCTAATCATAGCAGAATGGCCTTTACCTCTGCTCCCTGTAGAGCTCTGCCGCTGGTGGAGAAAGCTATGTGGAAACATGCCAGCTGACATTGTGTATTTCCACTGACTCTCAACACTGTGACCTATCGTTCGTCATGAAAACGGTTGACTTGGCCACACAGCACCCCCGGAGTCACAGTGACCAAACGCAGGGTGCTCATCAGACACGTTCTGATTGGTGTTTCTCATAAAAGCGTGTGACTCACCCCGTCGATTAAAATCATGACAGTGTGTCGGTTCTGGAGCGCTTTCCTCTACTGTGACAATCAGACGGGCTCCACGTGCCGGCTGGCGGCCCTTCCCTCTCGAGCTCGAAAGTCCCTTTCCCTCGTGATCTATAAGTGCATCAGTGGATCTTATGAATGCATGAGTTATTTACATGAAAGGGCACTTGAGTGTTGAGAGCCACTGGAGAGACGGAGTACTGCTAAAAGTTGATATCACGCTGGTGTAACCTAGACGAGTGCTCTGCATTCGGAGTATGTCGTTGTTGTTCAAAGTGTAATTTCTCACGATATATATATATATATACAATATATACTTCTTCAGAGGTGAATTCAACATACAACACACTCACAGGAACAATTGGATTAGCCGATAATGTGCTTTTTTTTAATCAATAGAAGGTTTTTGAGAACTTTTTTAGAATTAATGTCAATAAGGTGAAGGATTTCAAAATAAATATTTGTTTAGTGTCAGTAAATATTTTCCGCAAGAGTAGACAATTGTTGAGTCCAAACTTAGCTTTGGAAAACGGGACTGAGGCCAGATTTACCTCAACTCCAGTAAATGGTGATTATCCTTGTTTTGAGGAGAACATGCTTAATAAGTTATTAGGCATTTTTTTCTCCTCTGGCTACTGAACACAGAATAAGAAAATGGGGCATGCCCGTGGGCTTCCTTCCTTTACAACGATTTTCAAGGCGAATGTGAAGGATGCGTCTGAAGGACACTATATATTAGTCAGTAATTGGATGTTAATGATGACTACACTAGGCTGCCGTACAACATCGCGGAGCCAGCCACCGTCTTTGAATTAAACATTGATTTGATTAGATTTGTAGATACCTTTCACCTCTGTGGAGTGTTTCCACAGTGAGATTGCGTCTCTGAGTGAGGCTGGAAGAGCCCAAAATGGACATTTTCCTAATTAGGGTGAGTAATGAGTCCTGAGCTGGGGCATGTGTGAGCGCACCCCCAGGACAAGGCACCCACCAGATAATGCAAATCCACCCACAGAGCTACAATCAGTTGAAAGGGGTATTTTTATCAGCACTTACCTCATCACGCCACCATTGAAAACTGCATTTAGAATAATTAAAGTGAAAACATATGGAAATTACTAGACACGGCCATGATTAAATAAGGTGGGCGATTATCCTGCCTTGAGGGGGAGAAAGCACATTATGCCGTTTTCAAAGCCATTTAGCGACTGAAATAAAATTCAAACAACAGCCATGATACACTGTGATTAAACCCCCCACGGCTCCCCCGAGCGCCCCTCTCAGTGCTGAGAATAGCCGCTTCGCAAGCCGAGAGCACCGGGTAGGACCGCTGACCTGGAATTAATGACAAGTGAGAAAGATGGCACCGAGTGATAAAACCAATGTCACGTAGCCGCAATCATAACTTTATCTATTTAAAGGCTTTTGACTCCATTCGGATTCACAACCGCTCTCGCAATCCTGGGGTTTATCTCCGGCGTTAAGTCTTAACCTGATTCCAGCCTGTTGCGCGCTTTATCGTGTTAGTGAATCTGGGATGTATCATCAGATTTGTCTTTTTGATCACCAGTTCATTAATTGAAACGAGCTTCGCTCCTCAGCAGATAAGTCATAATCGTCAGTTTGTTGCACCGAACGGAATGACGGGAATCTGATTTAAAAGTCCGCTGCAAATCAAAAACAAGCCTGAGCCTATTCCCCACCACCCCCTCCCCCTTGCCTCCCTGCCCCCCCTCACTCTCTCTTGATGAGTCGGACTCTTTCACTCCGGCTGGTAACGACCTCCCGCTACTCACCCCTGGAACAATATATCACCGGGTCTGACCTTTCTTTCGAACTCATGCTGAATGAACTGTGTTTACTTCTCTCTCTCAAACACAGTTCGGTCCTTCTTGACCGAAACCAGGAGGACGTCATGAAGCACCAAAAACACACTCGAAAAGTGTGTTGAATAATGTTTAATTTGTACTTAACATTGATTTAGTGTTGAATTCACTTGAGTATATTTTCCCTCTCTGTGGTGTGTATCGTACGGTGATCATTTCTGTGGACAGATGGATAAATTACTATAGTGAAATTGGCAAAGGGATTTTTTTTTTGTTGATTTTCCGTACCTATCAAAGACTCTTAGCAAACTGGTTGTGTGAAAAAATAAAGAAATCCGTCGGTGGTGTAGTGTACATAGATCTCCACAACCATGTGTCTGCTGTCAGGCGGGCGATGATTTTAGCATGAATTCCAAAGATAATTGGTAGAAACTGTTTACTCTTCTGTTTTTTTTCCTCCCCCGTTTTTAATTTCACTCTCTGAAATGTCAGTGCTGGTTCATATTCAAAAAGCCCTCTCCCAAACCGACTGAAAATTAACTGAACATTTCATCTTTTTTCACTGTTCATCTAGAACAAAGACAATTGCCTTGAAAATATGTCTTTGCAAGAAAGAAATCTAGTTGTTATCCTAATTGTTGGTATATTTATATAGGATAAAAATGCTTGTGATGCCATGTTTTTGTACAGTTTTATGTACATACAAGTGAAGCTTTCTAAAAGTTCTGAGAAAAGCCGATGGCATATAAAAATTGTAACATGTTTTTCTTGAGATGTGCACATCTTGCCTTGGTTGGATTGACCTTTGCTGAGTCAGTGTGAATGTGGCCGTTCAATGCCTGCACTGTAGTCATTCACCGGCTCTCACCTCCTGAGGACTTAATCAGTTTTTATGTTTATCGTGAACAGTGGATCGTCTTATCTTACCAGTTTGTTAAACTCCTGTGTTCTGCTTCGTTCTGTTTTCGCATGTTGACAAATTCTCTTGTAATACTGTAAGTCCTCATGAACTTTGTAATAAAAATCACTTCAGGGAAAAAAAAAAAAAAAACGAAGGCTGTCAGTGTCTTTGCTTTCTATTACTATTCATCACTTTTCAGCGTTAAACAAGGTTTTGGATGTTGCATTTTCATAAGAGGCTTTGCAGCCTTGGAGCTACACGGTGTAAAATGTGTCTCAGTCTAGGACCCAGGCTCATTATGAGGACCTAGGATTCTTGTCATGTGGGGGAACAGCGCTTCATTTCTTAATCAGGGAGCTCCAGAATATTGAGAGGGCGGCATTCCAGGACTTGAAGTAGTAGAGTCCCAGGACCTGTGTTCACTACTTCAACTCAGTAAAACAATGTGCCAGAAGTACACAGTCCCCATCATGCACTTAAGCTTACTACAAAAACACTTCTTTAAAGCATTGATGAGCTGCCCGTTGCTACACATTTAGCACGTAGCTTACAAGAATGTTGTGTTGTGATGTTAATTTTGATACGTCTAAGTGCCTCTGCTCAAAGACAGGGAATGGAAACTGTGCACTGGACAATGAGCTTCGCTTGAAAGCCTTCGATGAAAGAGTCGAGCTCTTTCTACGTCTCCATGTTCACAGTCCTTGCATATTTATCGGTTTCATCATTAGCACATAAGCTGTGGGTTTAATTTACTTAATCATTGTTGCACAGATACCATATTATTCAACAATCTGTGAACTGCAGTTATATAACGAGTGATGAATTTTCATCTTATTTCCTAAACATTATCCATGACACTCATTAGTATCGTAGCCCTACTAGATAGTATCTCACATGATGAGAGAGAATATAAGGCTACATGCTAATAAGCCCTGAATGCTTTTTTCTAAATGAAGAAATTCCAAAGAATTTTAAGGGCAAGAACAATATGTCTTTTATAATCTAGCCATGCTATAAGCTATCACGCTATACCTTTTTTTAAGTTTAGAAAGGTGATGAAATAAAAGTAGTCACTGGCCTGGGTAATGTGTCAGAATAAAAGTCTTTGGTATGTACATGGGAGAGGTTTATCGTGTTGTGGGCATACAAGTGTGAATGAAATGTGCATCGCGGTATGAGTTAATTTGAAAATGCTGTTAGCAGAAAGGTCGACATGTTCAGTCACATGTGAGATCTTATTATTCTATCATATGGAGGGTAAGCAAATATGTAAAACGAGCTAAATATATGTTATAAATATATGTATATGTATGATACCGATTGTTCACACATTAGTGTTTCCAACAATATTTATCACTCATCTTAGTTTTGCATATTAAAGCACGGTATTTGCTAATTAGCACAAAGCACAAAATAGAGCTTGGTCTGATGGAAATGTCAAAGACCTTCAAGGTAATTGCTCATAAACTTCATATAATCTTCATTTATCTTTACCAAACCCTACGGTTTAGTACAGACTTAAAATTTTCCTTTAGATGCATCCTCTGAACACGATGAATGTCCATAGTAAGTTGTTGAGGCGACTAATTGACTTACATAACCATCTCTTCATTCAAGCCCAAAACTGGTAATTAAAATGTATAGTTAAGCCATAATTATGACTTTTGGAATTATTTATATCTTTTCCTAACCGTCTGGTAGTGCAACCAAAATGGACTTTGTTAGGATTACATAACCATCTCTTCATCCATGCTGCTAGGAAGTCTGAATACATATAATACAACAGTGCATAGTACAGCCAGCATTTTGACTTTTAGAATTGCCTCTCACCTAGTACCAGTGGACCAGCTTACTGTACCTATATTACATTTGCTGCAGAGATCAAACATGTGCAATGCGCACCCTGAGACTGCTGAGCAACAGAACAGGAGGTATTAACTCGTCTGGAAATAGATAAAGGCAACAATCTCCCTTGTATAAGCCGGTTAATCTACAGTCATTAGTCACATCGTCCTCCGTCATAGCTGGCAGTGAGTATTATGGTTTAGACTTCACTCAATGTATAACAGTGTTATGTTAAGCGTTGAGCAGTCAGTAATATTATGTTTGTTTTTTCACACGTTATCTCATGGATATGGGTATTGTGCTCGGCCTCTTGCTCCTGCCGGCCTCCCTGGTAGTTTTAAGTACGGGCTGAGGCAGATTAATGTAATAGAGTTCAAACTAGACCTTCAGAGAAATCCAGAGACACCTGGCATTTAAAAGCCAAGAGCCCTTACACAAGCCTGTGAAATGCAAACGCCCAGCCCCTCTACAAGCTTCTCTGACAGCATAGCAGAGAGCTGCATCTGTTGAATGACTATCATGATTCTGCCCCGGTATAGAGCTATTGATGGATTTATCTTTGTGAAACGCTGTGTTGCACTCATTTTGGATTTATTGACTTTTTGCCGTTTGTCTTTGGTTCTTGGCTTATGCAATCTCCTTGAATGTGTATATTTGGATTCATTTTAACTTCCTGTTTTCTGTCCTGTTTCCTGCTCCTGTGAGCGCCTGCCCTTTAGTGTCACAGCTGTGCCCAGTAGTCTCAACGTTTCCCCTCTGTCTTTGTCTCTTTATCTGTTCAGTTTTCACATTTAGTTCCACTTTAGCTCATACTTGATTTCCGAGTTTCTGCCTATGTTTTTTCTGCCAAAGTTTTTTTTTGTGTATTTAGGTTACCTTGATTTTTCGTGCCCGTCTTGTAAGCTGGTCCATAATAAATATCCTATTGTACCTACCTGCATTTTGGTTCTGCGACTTACAAACATAACATGTGCAAGGCATATTGCAATATCTGTTTTTGCCCCTGTGCGATGGAGCTTGGTCCGTGAAAAGCTTGAATGACCATGGTGCTACTGGGATAACTCTTCATACGTAAGAAGGATTGGTTCTGCCTGATCATGGCACAGCGCTGGTCCATTCTCTCACCTTCTGGACCAATTCTTGTGAATCAGCTGCAACAACATGTCCTTTTAAAATATTTTTGAATACCATTTAGAGTATTTGGACTAACACAATGTGAAGAGGAATCACTTATCAGCAGTACTCAGAGTACTCAGAGAGCGAATATCTCTGTCAAGGCCCAACAGTCCAATAATAAAACCTTAAATTCACTAGATCCTGATTTGTATGTAGATCTGCACCAAATTAAACGGACTCATAAATATCAGTCCTCTAAACAGGCCAGATGTTTTTTAATCCAGTCGCCCAAATTGTTTTAGAATGCCTAAAAAAATCCCGGATTCACTCACTGATCTATATCCAATCTAAAATGGAAGGGTTTCTTCCCTGACCCATACCACATATTTCCTCCAAGTTTTGTGTTAATCTGCCCAGTAGTTTTTTGCATAAAAAAAAAATTGAAATATGCAGACCAAAATCTAAAGAAAATCCATTTGACTGCACAGGTGTAATAAACTGATTCCTCATACGTCTGCTGCATTATTCACACAATTGCACCTTTAATTTTGAAGCGCTAACACAACTACAGGCATTTGTATGGAGGTGCAAGAGCTAAAGAGACACAGCTGTCTGCCTCGGGGGTTCAATGCTCCCCTCGGTACTTGCATGAGTAACTTTACTGACTTTATCAGCTCTGATGCCATGCTTAACTTGCTGCTAATTTTAGCCTGCCCTGCTTCCTGGTGAGTGAGACAAAGCCAATATTATCAATAACATGTAACCTTAAAGGCGTACATGAAGCAGCCAGCTTGCTGTGCACAGAGCACCATCTACTCCGGTGATAGAAACAGGGGAACAAGTTCATGCTATGAACTGTAGAACATTAGAGT
This sequence comes from Pleuronectes platessa, assembly GCF_947347685.1. Lineage (NCBI taxonomy): Eukaryota > Metazoa > Chordata > Actinopteri > Pleuronectiformes > Pleuronectidae > Pleuronectes > Pleuronectes platessa. The sequence goes on along the minus strand of NC_070640.1, from coordinate 16,383,087 downwards.
GCTGCAGCTGTTCCATATCTTCCACAAACCAACTGTACCCAGTATTGAAATAACAAGATATTACCGAATTTGCTACTAACTATTTGCCTTACTACAAACCTGTTACTTTAACTAAGTTTTGCCCGGGTCTGAAGGTAGTTGTTTTCCTATTTGTTATTTTTGTGATTTGTTAGTAGCACAGGCGAAATAGTAACTGGGATTTTACATTATTTCTGGTCGCCACAGAATTTTAACTCAGGGCAGGGGGCCCCGTTTTGTAATTTATTAGTCTATTAGACCCACTCGGCATTTCGCTTCACTGTTGTAGTGAAAGATGACATAACTGGCACCTTCAAGACCTATTTGCTGCGGGAAATTTCTCCTGTGGCAGCCACTGGCCTTCTCAGAATTGCAATGTAGTGCTGGCTTTCTGTCTATCAATTATTAATTTGTCTATGTTCTGCCGGATACCCTCTTACTTGAGGGATGTGCTGTCTCAGTATTATGGTTATTATCTAGCTTTTGACTCATGGAAGTGTTTCTCTATTCAGGGCAGTCGCCCACAATTGGGCGAGAGAGACCCGAGACCATTTGGTAATTGACAACGCAATAAAGATGAAGCCAGGAGGATGATAAATTGAAGATGTTAAATTGAGTCAATAACTCCATACATATCTCATGAGCAGCCTGACTTATAATTCAGTTTTAGAGATCATATTATTTTACTCTGTGGCAGGCTGCCATCAACTGTGGTATCATTTAAGCTTGTTTTAAAAAGTGTAAAAAATGTGCAACTAACTGAGGCATTTCGATATAACCAAAAAGAATGCCGGCTCAAGGGTTTGAACTAAAATCAAGTCACTTTTCCACTGCTCAAAAACCCATTAACATCTATTGTCTGCATTAAGAATGGATACAATCAGCATTCACTCAAAGTTTTTATTAGCTCCAGCTCCGATAGGCAGTCAGGGAAACATGACACCAAGGTTTGTGTCCTTTTTCCTCTTCTAGATTTTAGTGGACCAGACGCTGACTCTGCTCTTTTAACAGCATGATGTCATTCAATGTCTTTTATTGAGCTGTTGCTCGTTGGCCTGTAACTAGCCCTGGATGTTTGTATACTTTTTTTTGTACATCTTTGGAACAACATGCAACACCTAAATCTTGAGATGCAACTCTGGCAAGACAGTGTTGGTTTCTGCAGGGGCGTGGTTGGAATCCTCTACTGGCATTGGCAAAGGAGTAAATTCCCTTTTTTTAATGTCGGGTTTGTCCATGTTTAAAAAAGCTGCTTGTACCCCCTAACAGAGGTGTAGGAGTGAATGCCCTAAACTGGCCCATGAGTCTGACTGATATGACCAAATCTAAGACTGGAGACTGACCTGACAAGATAGTTTATTAATGATAACTAAAGTATAATCTAGGAACAATCAAAACAATGTAAAACTAAAACACAGCAAACAGCAATGTCTCACATTTTCCAATGCCCAAATACAGTTTGTTACATAAACATAATTAAAATAACACAGATTGCAGCTAGAAGTGACTCACGTCATTAAACAATGTTATCTGATGATAATAGACCATCTTTCCAGCATCTCCCTCTCAAACCACTTTAAAGAACAGTGCTTACGATCAGTGGCAAACCAGGAAGAAATGCGTGGCGTGTTGTTTGAGGGCCGGTGCTAAACCATGAGTACGCTGTGCCTTGGAAACACGCACCTTTATTTTGAGGCTTGGTAATGTAGAATGCAGCATCAGACAGGAATGTATGCTAGTTACTGGTCTTGCATAACATATATAATTGAAATAAGTGTTTTTGAACTACAGCACCTAGTTGAACGCTTTGCTGCTGGCGGAGGAGGCAGAACCAAATGTCAGTCATGAGTGGGCAGGTAGCATCGCGTAGTATTAAATACGTTCAGACGACTTTTCCAGGGATGGGAGTGTACAATTACATTTTTCAATTTGATTTAGTGCTTCAGAGACCACTTCTCAGGCAGTCATTAATGTTACACTGGTGCACAGGAGGGAAGATGGTGTCCTTAGAAAGTTATACTGTGAATAACAAAAGGTGCAAGGAATGCTGCGCCACTTTCATATTTATTCATGTTAGAGGTTGTATATCTTTGGAAGTTCAGTCGTTTGCACTGGAAATAGATTTTAATGATCCACACAAACATATTGTGAGGTGGTAGAGGAGACTGTAATACACATCAGTCCTTAAAACTACACTTATTTGCTCTGAATGGCAATAATGATGTTCTATAAAAATGCATTGAGAATAACAACGCTACAGAGAAGCATGCACTGAAGCGGATGTGCACAGTAAACATACATTGTAAATAAATGATAGGAATTGATTGTATATAAACAGAGTTTCTCGCAGATAGGAATGAAATTTACCTCTTGGATGTTAGATTGGGGGGGGGGGTGGTGTACAAAGAACCTGCTATATGCCAAATTAGAGTAAAAATATACATTGGCAAATAGAAATAATAGCTCATTGGCTGGTGGCTGTAATAGTCCTGCCTTATTTCAAACTTTCATCACTGCAACACATACGAGTTAATATGTTTCTGTGACTCTGTGATTAAACTGCTGCTATGGGTTGATGTCAGAGGCATGATGATGGTATTTCCCATGCTGGGGACAACTGCCAAGAGTCTAGCAACTATATGGAGGCATGTTAAAGGCATCTTATCACTGTTTATGCTAAATTACACATTTAGTACCATGGGGAATGATTACAATATATAATAATTATAATAACACTACTACTACTAATGATAAGAATAATACAATAATAACAATAATAATCATGATAATAATAATATAATTACAAAAAACAAAGAAGTTGAAAACAAATGACTGTAGATATGGTGTATACATCATAATCACAGATGGAAATATAAGACACTCCTCATAATGGAACATTTGATTAAGGGTAGTTAGTCATGACTAATCTCTATGTATTCTTAAGAGGCTCTCACACCCTCCGTGTTTGGTCCTGACCGTCAAACCTTTCAGTTTAGGCTGAAACCAAAACAACAGGTGGGAAAGGTGCCTTGGAACAGTGGACCAAAATTTAGTCCGACCAAATGTGGTGGTCTCTGTCCGGATGGCCCTGAACCGTGATTGGTTTTGTTTGTATTGCGAACACAGTTTGAGCTTTTGGACCAACTGCAGAAGGTTGAGACATCAATAAACAATAGAAGAAGAAAATCAGCAGCTTGCAGGATTGCTCTCCTTCTTGGCCTCCGACGATACAAACAAGTCGTGCATTTTGCTGGCCAGTGAAACCATAATGACTTTACAGTGGCAACGTACTTAACAAAATGAGCTGGTTCATTCATTTTCTCCATTCAAACTGAAAGACTACTTTTTTTTTTCTATTTCTATCTTCACCATTGCACTTTAATCTAAAAAAGTTAAAATGCAGCCGCTGGATTGACAACCCGCCAATGTCAGACACTAGCACGTCTACAAACCAATCGATGTCGAGTAGACACCTCCCAAAACTGACCAGATGTAAACAACGTAGCAAAGACATGACCAGGTTCTCCTCTTTTCACTTTCAGTATACCCCTCACATCAACCCTAACCCTGACTAAAGTGATGTGGCCGCTGCTTACAGCGTAAACTTTTCTGTGGCCATGACAGCGAGCTGCTGGGAGAGAAACTCTTCGTCTCCGTCACACACACTCAGGTGCTGTTTGGCTGTTGTTAAAGAGCTGGAGATGGGCAAACTGTCTGTGAAAAAATAACCAGCCTATATTAATTCATGTATTATTGAGTGTTTGTTTACCTCCATAGACAGAGACGGAGGACGGATTAGGGATGGACAATAAAGCTCAGGGAGGGACAGAGGAGGAGAGAGAAGGAGAAGAGAGCCGAGAAAAGAGAAAGATGAACCAAGAGAGAGAGAGAGAGAGGGAGAGAAAATCCAAACATACTAATAATTCAAAATTCAAGGCCTGGTTCCACCACACTTCAAATGGTAAATACAAAATATAAAATGACTGCGTTAAATATTTAAATAAAAATATTCTTTATTAATCTATCCATCATTGAGCTGTCCCCTCAGCCCCTGCACGGTCACATCGGCCCTGTGGCAAAGCGTTTGATCGATAGGAAACACAGATTTATGCAAATGATGGTCAGTTGAAATATATCTAGGCAGGCATTATTTTTTTACTTTAAGTTTAAGTTTAATTCTCCAAACTTTAAAATTATAGTTAATTATGGTCTACGACTTGTTAAAGCTTATCAGCCAAATAACATGCTGTGGTCAGCACTATGGAAATGCTTTTAAATAGATTTTAGTGCCTAATAACATGGGAATTTATATAGATATGGATTCATATAGTCACTTGGGGAAAATAACTTTCTTCCAGCTTAGCAGAGTATAATCAGAGATCTTTTTTTGTTGTAAAATGCTTAACTTTTGTGTGTGTGATGGCAATTTTATTTTAGTTTGTTTGTCTTTTATTACGAAGCTTCGGACACAAGTCAAACGGACAGCAAGGCTGTCTGCTTGAGATTGCAAAGAGCCTCTCAGAACTGGCAGTTAAGAAGCCCCCCCTCCCCCCCCCCGAGTTCCGCAAAACAGTAGCAGGAACTTTCAAAAACACATGTGCTGCACACGTGGAGCAGGCAGATCATCTGATCAACACAATAACAGCATAACAAAACAGAGGTGCAACCTTGAGAAACAGCATTGAAACAGGAACTTGGTTTAGACACAGTCTGGCACAGTCTCCAACAATAGATTTTTTTTTAGAGAAAGTTTCAGGACACACACATTCAATGAATCATCTGAAACTCCTGAGTACAAACATTGTTTCAAACAATGTTTTAATGTTAGCCTGGTCACTGATGCAGATGTATCAGATTGCAAATTATGATTAGGCAGATTTGTACCTGTGTTGTGTTTACAGGCACTACAGGAACAGTAGAATTTTCCGTTACATGTGTTAATGATCCCCCGTTTGTTTCATTATGAAACAAAGACACCATATGAGGAGCCAGCAACAGTTTTTTCCATATCTTATTTAGCCTTCAGGTTTTTTTTAATCAGGTTAGAGAAACCATCTTGCATGTTTTTGTAGTGTGTAGCTTTAATCACCTTAGCTTTCTTGAAATGAGCAAATATTCGTGTTGAATAATAATTTTAAATAGTTTTACATTGTTTTGTTCAAGATTTGAGTGTACCCTACACATTTTGACACTTTCACCTTTGTCTCACTCTACTCCAGCCTTCCTGGTGGTGCAGTGCGGCCCGAGACTGTTGTGGGGATTTGCTGTTTCATAATGACATTACATTAGATTTTGTTTTGTGCAATTTACCCCATCCCTCCTGTATTGTTTTCTGCCTTTAGGCCTACTATTACGGTTATAATTTAATGGATCATTTTATTTCATCCATAGTAATAAAGAATATATATCTTGATACAGCAGTCTCTGGTTCAAGTTTATTCTGGGTCTTTTTAGTTGACTATCACCAAAGAGTCACAAGAAGCTAATTTAAATGAGATCAAAGATGAAATGAAAATCAAAACTTTTTTGTCATGTACAGGATAGACAAATTATAAATAGACAAATTAAATAATTTCTGTTTAATTAATGCTTAATCTTTGACATTACATTACATTTCATTTCGCTGACGCTTTTATCCAAAGCGACTTACAATAAGTGCATTCAACCGTGAGGGTACAAACCCAGAACTAAGAGAATCAAGTAAGTACAATTTGCTTAAAAAAAGCCAAACTACAAAAGTGCTACATGTAAGTGCCATATAAGTGCAAATTTTGTTTTATCCAAGGTGTAGTCGGAAGAGATGTGTCTTTAGTCTGCGGCGGAAGATGTGTAGACTTTCTGCTGTCCTGGTGTCAATGGGGAGCTCGTTCCACCGTTTAGGAGCCAGGACAGCAAACAGTCGTGATTATGTTGAGTGGCTAGGTGTCCCTCGCAGTAAGCCGATTGGCCGACACACAGCAGAGTGGACGGGCTGGGGTGTAAGGTTTGACATCTAAAACCTGCATTGACAATTGGAAACGCACACTGTTGCCTAAACAGTAAAACTAGTACAGAGTCTTTTCTGCACTTTTGTCTTGTCCTGCGTTAATACTCAATAATTATCCCTTGTCATTAGTGAGTCCTCCTCAAACGCTTCCACAATATACTGTCACTTTCTATTATTTGTGTGCAGGATGTTGTGGGCAGAGCTTTTCATAAACAGTCTGTGTTGCAGAGCGAAGGTGGAAACTGAGTGTTCAGCTTTATCTGCAGTGAAGATTTTAAAGTGTCAATGTTTTTTGATAAAA